>NW_024748502.1:1130236-1181062 GCF_018991925.1 Homarus americanus
TATTATTATAATAATAATTATAATAATAATAATAATAATAATAATAATAATAATAATAATAATAATAATAATAATAATATTGATAATAATAATAATAATAATAATAATAATAATAATAATAATAATAATAATAATAATAATAATAATAATAATAATAATAATTGCAATATGTTACTCTATATTATTACATAAAGACAATACTACTGAAACTTATACACAGGTTATGTTGTTGCTAAAGCAGTTATTATAAGTTACTTCCTTCTCTTACTTGAGCACATTACTGTAAGAATCAACAAGTAAGTTACAGTCTTGTACAAAACAGTTACAGTAAGTTAACCTCTTATCTTCTCACGTCGTAGTTCATGTTTGATTACAAAGGCATCACACACATTCACCTGACATAAAGAAATTACCAGTGAAATATATATGACGTTTTGGGCAACAATAAGTTAATTCAATTTTGTATATTAAAACGTGGCAGGAATATATTTTGACTCGATTTCACATATTTCAACACAATTTTATAGACAGAAAAATGGGAACGTTGGTTTCATAGGCTACACGTACCTTATGGAACAGTGAGGCTACAATATACTGGATGCGAAGTTTGAATTGAATTGTAACAGTTTATTTAGCCAGAAAAATACAGATACAGAGTGGATAATAATAACAATATTAACATGGCTGAGCCAGTTGAGAACCTGAGCTCTCTTTGAGGCACCTGATATATACTATACATTTATCTCAAGGAAGTGTTATGTAACATTTAGTATCATCTGGAATAGTACAATAGCATGGTAGTAATAAGTACATCTCATAGTGTTACCACGGTTATCACTTCAATATTTATTTATTTTATTATTTATCATTTTTATTTTTTTTTATTTATATATTTATTTTTTTATTTTTTTTGTTTATACATACATATACACATACCAAATTTTTATATATTTAGAAAAACTCGTATTAACATAGTTATAAATAATATAAACATTGATAAAACTAATTAAAACATCGCTAAAAAAATGAAATTATAAAAATGATTTAAAAACAATATAATTTAAACAAATTACATTTCTGTATACATAGAATATAAATATTCGTGAATATTCCCCTTTTTTGTACTTTTAAAATATTTTTTCTAAACACTTTCATCCAATTTTACGTTTGAAAGAACTTCAATAATTCATTCATAAGCAGAAAAATACTAATCAAACAGTCATATATATTAAAAACAACAATGTATCTTTTCATTGATATTGCCAATCCACCAAAAATATTAACATACTATTATCTTTGTGTGTGTTTGTGTGTCAGCTGAGACAAACACAAATAATATAAATAGATGCTTCGTCCAAACAATAATTTATCCCCTATGTAAGCTTGAAAGAGTCTCTGCCCAATACAGCAAATATTAATAACACTGATAATATTACAATATATACACGGTAACATTATCGAAAATAGAATGTCGCATGCTAGAAGACAGAGCTTTATGGGTTCGAATACGTAAGACACCTATTTTCATACCTACGGTTGGCGCCTAAGATAACGGTACCTAAATGTCCCATGCATAAATTTTATGTATATGTACTGCCTACAAGTCACTTTGGTTTGAGTCAAGTTCCAAATAAGCCATAGTCTCTGATGAAACATAAAATAGTGTTATGTATGCATGTACCAAGTCCTTCAACTAGATGTTACTATGTTACCTACCTTGTTGGATTAAACATATGACGCTGTTTGTTGATATTGAGTGTCTGATTGTCCTGGATAATATAATATGGCAATGTATTATGGTGATCTATCGGTGTGATATCTGCAAATCTGTCGAAATAATATGATGGAATGTCGATTTATAATGAGATGATGTCAAAGTTTATAACGCAGTGATATAATACAAAATATTGTCTATATACTTATGAATTTCCGTGGGAGTGAATTGCAAAAAGTGGCAGTAGTTCAAATAAGCTATGTTTTCGAGCAATAAATATGTCGTGTTATCAATGTAAAATTACGATTCAAGCATAATTTTAGGGTAATAAAGGTCTGAATAAAATAGTAATGTCATTTTACCTTACATTATAAACAAAATGGTAGCTCGAACATATATAAACTTGAAGAGATAAAATAATAATCAATCTAACCTATTTCTAGAGCAATAAAGGTATCAATAAAACACCTTCAGTGTAAAATGTTACCTCACACAAGAAGAACATTAGAACAATAAAAATCACGCTAAAATTGTGATATTTCATTTCACTTCAGCATAGAATATCACCTGAAACAAGTCATAAAATGACCTATGCCAGGTGGACTAATGCCCGTTAAAAAAAAAAACGCACTTTGAGAACAATAGAAGATATCACCTAAAAGATGGGTACATCACCACACGCCTGCATAAAACGTTAACTTAAACCAGAACAATATTGGAGCAATAAAAATTTCGTTAAAACATGAACATTTCTATTTCAGTTCAGCATCAAAAGTTAACTCAATCGAGGAACATTTTCGGAACAATAAAAAAATCTCACAAAAAAGACTAGTAAAACCTCACTGCAGCATAAAATGATAAATCAAACGAGAAACATTTTTGGAGCAATAAAATTCTCAGGCATTGTTGTCTTGCATCATACCAATAAATGCCCAGCGTTTACGAGGTCTCACATGTTACACAAGGGTGACTCCCCACACTAACTTTTTCCTCTCGATATATTGTCTCACATTTCATAGTCTTTCCCAGGCGTTCCTAGCGTTTCCACCAGCAGTTACAATACAAGAATCCTCACCAACTGTTACAATAGAAGAATCTCCACCAGCTGTAAGAATCCCCACCAACTATTATAATAAAAGAATCTCCACCAGCTGTAAGAATACCCACCACCTGTAAGAATCATCATCAACTGTTACAATAAAAGAATCTTCACCATCTGTTACAATACAAGAATCTCCACCAGCTGTAAGAATACCCACCACCTGTAAGAATCATCATCAACTGTTACAATAAAAGAATCTTCACCATCTGTTACAATACAAGAATCTCCACCAGCTGTAAGAATACCCACCACCTGTAAGAATCATCATCAACTGTTACAATAAAAGAATCTTCACCAGCTGCTATAATACAAGAATCCCCACCATCTGTTACAATACAAGAATCTCCACCAGCTGTAAGAATACCCACCACCTGTAAGAATCCCTATCAACTGTTACAATACAAGAATCTCCACAAGCTGTAAGAATACCCACCACCTGTAAAAATCATCATCAACTGTTACAATAAAAGAATCTTCACCAGCTGCTATAATACAAGAATCCCCACCAACTGTTACAATAAAAGAATCTCCACCAGCTGTTATAATACAAGAATCTTCACCAGCTGCTATAATACAAGAATCCCCACCAACTGTTACAATAAAAGAATCTCCACCAGCTATTATAATACAAGAATCCCCACCCCTTCTAAGAATCCCCACCACCTATAAGACTCTCTACTAGCTGTAAGAATCCCCACCACCTGTCATAATACAAGAATCCAAACCATCTGTCACAATATAAGAATCCCACCAGCTGCTATAATACAAGAGTCCCACCAGCTGCTATAATACAAGAATCTTCACCAGCTGTCATAATACAAGAATCCCCACCCCTTCTAAGAATCCCCACCAGCTGTTGAAGTAGAGGAGTTATCAGGAACACAGGTACACGTCTCCCTACTTCATACTATGTACTCAAACATAGCGGTATTAGTTTACTATTCGAATTTCTTCTGTGCGTCAAAATACAGTGTAATTACGTAAACAATCAAAGTTAATAATAATTAATAAGCAAGAAAACATGGAAAATAAATTATTCTCCATACTAGAACATAAGTGAAAATGGTACCTGGAAAAATTATATATATGAAATTATATATTTGTAAAATACCAGTAGTTTCCAATTTAAAACTTTCTGCCGTAGTTTAGACGGTAGGGGATCCAGGAACTGCTAGTTGTTTTGGTCTTTTTTCTTTAATAACATCAGTCATGATCTTCACGGCGAAATAAATATAGTTTATTGTTAATGTGTCTAACTTTAAGGTGCGTCAACTACCAGGGTTAAGTCTTTGTTTTAGGTGCCTCAATGTCAGGGTTATTAAGCACCGTTTACCATGTCTATGTTTCAGGTGCTTCAACTGTCAGGGCTATTAAGTACCGTTCACTAGGTCTTTGTTTTAGGTGCTTCAACTGCCCCAAGGTCTTGGTTTTTAAGTGCTTCAACTCCCCTACGCTTACAAAGACACGGACATAATTCATAATATTTTACAACCAGTTTTAAAAATCGGTAGGAATAAAAATCGTTCTTTTCAATGATAAAATCTGGAGCAAAAAATAATGTGTTGGACCATCAGTGTTGTATATTTTGCTGGCGTCGTTTCATAATTCTTTTGTGCTGTAAAATGTATTCAGAGGAACCGTGGACGCCAGGGAAATTTCCGGAGAGAGAGAGAGAGAGAGAGAGAGAGAGAGAGAGAGAGAGAGAGAGAGAGAGAGAGAGAGAGAGAGCCAGATAGCCAGACAGACAAAAGTAGATACCCTATTAATTATATTGATATTTAAAAAGATAAAATATAATATGTAGAAAACTATTATAATCACTGTGAACGTAAATAATACTTAACAAAAAAAGGGTCACAGAGAGGACAGGTTATTATTATTGTCAAATCTATTCATCATTGCGTCGTCCCCTAGCCAAAGACTAAAGGAATGTGAAGCTGGACGATTTTAATTATTGATGTAAGTAAAACACTGTGTGGGGTATAAATGAACTGTCGGACGTTACATGACAGGAAAACAGTCTGTGTGGCAGGGACTTCCACACAGTTACTAGTCCGGGGTATAAATGAACTGTTGGGAAAGCACTGTATGGTAGTAGGTTTCACATACTTAATAGTAGGCGGGGGCTCAGCAAGACGAAATATTGACAGTATAAACATAAAGAAAGGATAGGCATGTACCTTCCCAGATGTTCTCATACGCCTTTGCTGATTATTGATGCCTTTGCCTCACCATCATTACTCGTCTAGTAGAGACAATCGTTGACTCTTGTACAGTGCCATTACAAATGCTTTGTATAACAGTTACAATAAACGCATATTAATTTTGTCATTACATATAAAGAATATTGTTCATATTTTTATATTGTTGTTGAGTAGTTTAGATTGTAGTAAACGAAGCTTAAAATCATTACCTGTTGAAGTATTAAAGTAAGAATGTGGTCGGTAGTAATTCGACTCACATATTTCGTCTTTCCAAATATTAAGATCAGATTTTACGTCTTAAAAAATGACAAAGAATTTACTTGTTATATTTACTAAAGGTATTCAAGGATTCGGTTTTTATTATTATTATTATTTAATATCAACGTTATCGAACCAAAAAATCATACATACTTTGTTCGGGTAAGAAAAAAAAATTTAACACAAGGACTTTTTTTATTCTCCTTAGAAAGAAAGTTAACAAGGTTTACTTCTTCTTAAGAGTCTTATGAATAAGTCTCTCCTCCCGTGAGTGGCCCAGACCTCCTCGGCTCGGTCACCTGAGGGAGGGACATTGTTATTATTATTATTACTATTATTATTATTATTATTATTATTATTATTATTATTATTATTATATTTATTATATTATTATTATTATTATTATAGTAGTAGTAGTAGTAGTAGTAGTGCTTGGTGTGACAAATTCTTGTCCATAGTGTATCATTCTGACGTATGGATGGTCGCCCTTGGAGGGGGGGGTAGCATACGCACCCACGCGCGTGCACGTATGCCCCTACTACCTGGACACAGCAGTCAAGCCTGTCACCTCTCTGCCCTTCCCTCATAAGAACCAGTATTATCTTGTGCCTGGGACTAAATCAGATGTTGGGAGGCGGACGTAACTGTCGCGCAAGGTGCTGTTCACTATGCCTGGTAACAATCATTGCTGCGTCTGTGCTAACCCGAACCGAAACTGCACAAATTGTGTTTGTGAGAGAAACTACCGACCATGTGTGGGTTGCAGAAAGGGAAACAATTGTCGGAACCCACAAGGCAGGGAACCGACGCAGGAGGCCACAGTGGATATCGCCAGGACCCAACCGCCCGATGATATCCTAAATGATAGCAGTGAGTCTACTCAACCTGAAAATGTAGTACTAATAAATGCTGCTCCCTTAGTAGCAGATGTCCACGAGGAGAATGAGAGACAGCCACCTCAGTGGAATGGCATGTCGATGGAAAATGCAGACATATAAGTCAAAGAAACCTATTCAGAAATTGTCAAGTGGTCGCCCGCTAACTTATTTGGACCACCCAAGTGTGCGGCCACCAAAGAAATGATTCGGGAGATGACTCGCCTCATGACTGATTATACTCAGGACCGCTTTCTCGCCCCTTTAGCTCTTCAAATACTGGCAATAATACCACATCTATTTTGTCAGAGGACACACACAAAGACCAAGCACAAAGAAAATGTGGCAGCAATGAAGAGAAGATTGGCAATGTGGCAGACTGGGGCCCTTGATGATATCCTATGTGAAGCAAGAACACTGCAGGAGTGACTAAAAATTACGGGTGACGGAAAGCAAAACATCGATGACGTGGCAAGAAAATTTGGAAACAAAATGCGTGTGGGAAAAGTGTCTCTGGCGGTAAAATCTCTCACAGAGGAATCCTCCGGTGGGGTTTTGCCAATAAACAGAAAGACATTAAAACTACTGAAAGAGAAACATCCCCCTGCAAGCGACGAAGAAGGCATCAGGTTCGAGGGTGTCTATACCCCACCAAACGCTGTCCTATTCGAGAAAATAACAGGAGAGATGGTGTGGAAAAAGGCACTGAAGACTCGAGGAGGAGCCGGCCCTTCAGGTCTGGATGCAAACGGTTGGAGAGTCACCCTCAGCACAAACAAGTTTGGCCCTGGAGCAAGCGATCTCTACACTACCATTGCCGCCCTTGCAAGAAAGCTTGCATCCTCTTGCTGCCATCACCTCCAGGCCCTGACGGCCTGCCGCCTTATTACTCTGGAAAAAAAAACTAGGATGTAGGCCTATAGGGGTGGGGGAAGTGCTGAGGCGGATCATCGGAAAATGATGGTGGAAAAGGATGATGTCAGGGCAGCAGCAGGGAACCTACAAGTGTGTGTTGGCCACCAGGCTGGCGGGGAGGTCGCCATTCACGCCATGAGATTTGTATTTGAGCATCGTGATTGTGAAGCCGTTCTCCTGGTGGATGCTTCAAACGCATTCAACATACTTAACCGCAAGGCTGCACTGCACAACATCAAGATCAAGTGTCCAAGCTTTGCAATGTATGTTGAAAATTCGTATAGGAATCCATCAGACCTCTATGTAGTAAACAACAAGGCTCTAAGAGGTGATACCATCTTACAGTCAACCGAGGGAACAACACAGGGGAACCCTGTTGCAATTGCAATGTATGCAATTGGCCTATCAGTGCTCCAACAAGAAATAAAATTTGAAACAAGTGGGGTCAAACAAGTGGTATATGCTGATGACCTTACAGGAGCAGGAAAAGCGGAGAGCATCAAAAAGTGGTGGGACTTGGTAACATCGCGAGGTCCACAAATAGGGTACCACCCAAACGCCAGCAAGTCCTTCCTCATCGTGAGGCCAGAACATTATGAACGGGCAATGGAGGTTTTTGGCGGAAATGAGGTCAAAATAACTAAGGACGGGCAAAGACATCTAGGTGCAGTAATTGGCACTGCGGACTTCAGGACCGAGTATGTAGCGGGAAAGGTGAATGAGTGGGTTAGTGAAATCCAAGCACTGTCTGAGATTGCTAACACAGAGCCACATGCGGCCTTTGCTGTATTCATCCATGGAGTCAAGCATCGTTGGAACTACCAGATGCGTACTATCCCTGATATCGGACCCCTCCTCCACCCTCTGGAAGAAGTTATCAGTGTCATTTTCATTCCTAAATTAGTGAAACACCCTGACTTAACCCCAGCAGAAAGAGCACTTCTTGCACTTCCATCAAGACTGGGAGGGATGGGACTAACAAATCCAGAGGAGATTGCTGCCACTGAACATCAAAATTCACTTAAGCTCACAGCAGCCCTCACGGACCACATAAGAGCCCAGAATGCAACTGGGGACGTGGATACCAGTGAAGTAAATAAGATTCGTAGGTCCATTACGACAGATCGACAGCACTGCCAAAATGATAAGTTGCAGCAACTGTTGCTGCAGGTACCAGAAAATTTGAAAAAAAAGTAGCTATAGCGCAGGAGGTGGGCGCCTCGAACTGGTTAACTACGTTACCGATAAGGGCAAATGGTTTCAGTCTTAATAAACCAGAATTTACAGATGCCATTGCTCTAAGGTATGGACGGCCAGTAGAAGGTTTGCCCTCCCAATGGGTGTGTGGCTCTTCCTATGATGGTGATCACGCCATGGTGTGCAAGAAGGGGGGCTTCATATGCATGAGGCATGACGAGGTAAGGGACCTCACAGCAAATATGTTGAAGGAAATCTGCCGGGATGTCATGGTAGAACCGACCCTCCTTCCATTGGATGGTGAGATCTTCCAACACAGGACTTCAAACACATCTAACGAAGCCCGTGTGGACGTCAGTGCTCGAAGATTCTGGACGCGGGGACAGCGAGCTTTCTTTGACATCAGGATTTTTTATCCCATGGCCGCATGTCACCGTAACCTAGCTCTCGATGCTGCACATAGGAGGAACGAGAACGACAAGAGACGGGTATATGGGCAGAGAATTCAAAACGTTGATCAAGGCAGCTTCACTCCTCTATTGTTCACAACCTCTTGTGGGATGGGACCAAGTGCAAGATGTTTCTACGCCAGACTCGCGGAGGTGATCTCCGAACAGAAGCAGCAGCCCACAAGTTATGTTACAGCCTTGATGAGATGTCGACTGTCTTTCTCTCTCCTTCGGTCGGATTTGCTCTGCCTCAGGGAAACGAGAGCTTCTGCCCCTACTCCGACAACGGCTGCAGATATTGACTATGAGGCTACCGTCACTGAATGCCGCATAGATCTGCGGTTCAACTAATTTAACACAGATAGGATAGCTTCTTATGTATTAGGATATTTAATATTAAGGTAATTAAATGGTGGCGAAGGTGTGGCTATTGGGGGAGGCTGGAGGCCACGTTTAAAAAAAAAACAAAAAATAAAAGTAGTAGTATTAGTAGTAGTAGTAGTAGTACTATTATTATTATTGTTGCTATTATTGCTATTACTATTTTATTATTTTATTATAATTTTATTATTTATTATTTTATCATCATCATCATCTTCATAATTTTCATTATCACCTTCATTACCTTCATCATCATTCAACCTCTTCATCGTCATCTTCATTATTTTCATTATCTTCAGCTTCATCATCTTCATAACCTTCATCACCATCATCTTTACCATATTCTTCAATATCTTCGTCTTCATCATCTTCATCGTCCTTATCTTCATTATCTTAATCTTCATTATCTTCATCATTTTTATCATCCTCATCATCTACATATTCATCATCTTCATCACCCTTGTCATCCTAATCATCTTCAAGTTCATAATCGTCAACTTCATCATCTTCATCTTCATCATCTTCATCATAATTATCATTTGCATTGCTTTTGTCTTCATCATCTTTATCTCCATCACACTCATCTTATTTAGCATTTTCATTATCATCACCTTCACCATCTTCATCTCTTCCATTTTCATTATTTTCATCTTCATCATCTTTATTATCATCATCTTCTTCATCTTCTTCTGCATCTTCTTCATCATCTACATCTTAATCATCTTCATCACCTTCATCATCTTTATCATTTTTATCGCCTTCGTCATCTTCATCGTCTTTATCTTCATCATCTTCATCATTATCATCTTCCTCATCTTCATCATTGTCATCTTCATCATCTTCATCTTCACAATCTTCATCATCATCATCATCATCATATTCATCATCTTCATTTTCATCTCCATCATCTTCGTCTTCATTATTTTTATCTTCATCATCTACATTTTTTATTTTCATCATATTCATCATCCTCATCTTCATCATCCTCATCATCATCATCTTTATATTGTTTCTCTTCATCTTTAACATTTTCATCATTCTCAACTTCATCATCTTCATATTCATTATCTTCATCATTTTCATCATCTTCATCTTCATCATCTTCATCATCTTAAACTTCATCATCTTCATATTCATATTCATCTACATTATTTTCATCTTCAGCATCTTTGTCTCCATCATCCTCATCTTATTTATCATCTTCATTATCATCATCATCTTCATCATCTTGATCTTTGCCATCTTCATCATCTTCGCCATCTTCATTTTCATTATATTTTTCATCTTCAGCTTCAAATGTATTATTTTCATCATCTTCATTTAATCATCTTCATCTTCATTATCTTCATCATCTTCATTTTCCTCCTATTCATCATACTCATCTTCATCTTAAATTAGCTTCATCTTCTTCATCTTCATTATCCTCATCTTCATTACCTTTATCTATAATATCTTCACCGTTTTCAACATATTCATCTTCATCATCTTCACATCTTCTTTATCTTCATCTGCATCATCTTCATCTTCATCCTCACAATCTTCATCTTCATCATATGTATCTTTATCTACATCAGCTTCATTTTCATCATCATCATCATCTTCATCTTCATCATATTCATCCTTATTATCTCTAATATGTTCATCTTCTTTACCTTCATCTTCATCATCTTCATATTAATTATCTTCATCATATTCATCATCTTCATTGTCTAAATTTTTATCATCTTTGTCTTCATCATCCTCATTTTCATCATTTACATCTTCATCATCTTCAATTTCATTATTTTCATCTCCATCATTTTCATCATCTTCATCCTCACCTTAAACTGCATCATCTTCATCTTCATCATCTCCATTATGTTTATCATTATTATATTCACTCTCATCCACATTACCTTCATCAACTTCATGTACATCATCATCATATTTTTCACCTTCATCTTAGTATTATCTTCATCTTCATCATCTTCATCATTTTCATCTTCATCTTCACCATTTTCTTCATCTTCATCATCTTCACCATCTTCATCATTTTCATCCTCATCTTTAACTTCATCATCCTAATCATAATCTTCATCTTCATCATCATCATCATAATCATCATTATCATCATCATTTTCACCATATTCTTCTGTATCATATTCATCAACCTCATCATCTTCATTTACCTCAACTTCATTCTTCATCGTCATTTTCATTATCTTCATCTTCACCATCTTCATCAACTTAATCTTCATGATGTTCATCATTTTCATGTTCATCATCTTCATGTTCATCATCTTCTACATCTTCATCATCTTCATGTTCATCTTCTTCACCATCTTCAACATCTTCATCATCATCATCTTCATCATCTTCATTACCTTCATTTTCATCATCATCATTATTTTCATTTTTACCATCATCTTCATCATCTTCATCATCGTCATCATCTTTATCTTGTTTATCTTTGTCTTCACCTTCATCATCCTCATCGGCATCATCTTTATATCCATCATCCTAATCATGTTCATCATCTTCACCATCATCTCTTCATCATCTTCATCATCTTCATCTTTATCAAATTCATCATCCTCCTCATCTTCTTTTTCACTATCTTTATCATCTTCCTCGTCATCATCTTCATCTTCATCCTCTATCTTCTTCATCTTCATCGAATTGAATTGAATTGAATTGAATTGAAGCAGGTTATTTAGCCAGAAATACACAGATACAGAGTGGATTGTAATAACAATATTAACATAGCTGAGCCAGTTGAGAGCTTGAGCACTATTTTAGGCACCTGAGATATACTATACATTTATCTCAAGGAAGTATTATGTAACAATTAGTAACATCTGGAATAGTACAATAGCATGGTGGTAATAAGAACATCTCATAATGTTACCACGGTTATCACTTCAATATTTATTTATTCTATTTATTTATTGTTTTTATTATTTTTTTTAGCTTACTTTTGTGTTTATTTATATATTACATACATTACATAAATTACAGTGGAATTAAAAAACATAAGTATAATGGGGGAGCAGTACAACCTGGGTTGTACAGTAATAAGGTTGAATAAGAGGTCAGAGCTATCAGGATTATGTCTAGTTGGTAATTATGTTTAATGAAATGGTAATTTCTTATCTATTTACATGACAATTTCCGGTAAAACGGTTTTGATGGTAAAATAAAAGCAGGTACTGTAAATATAGTAGGTATTACAAGAAATATTAATACTTAGACAATAGATATTTTTTAAGAGATGATATAAAGGAAGGTAGTGCAGTCTTTGCTCGGATGGGTGGGGGTAAGTTGTTCCACACCTTCACACTGTGATATTTTATGGAGGTCTGGGAATGAGGGGAGCACGTGGGGGGTGGTCTTAGTAGCTCTGGGTGCCTTAAGTTGTATCCCTGATTATTCAGGAACTGGAAATAATTATTGTCGAGCAAATGATTGATAGATTTGTAATCAAAGAAGGCACAGCAGTAGGTGTTCATATCTTCATCATATTCATCATAATTATTTTCATCATATTTATCATTGTCATCTTCTTTATTTTCATCAACATAATTTTCATCATCTTCTCTTTTATCAATTTAATTTTCATCACCATCATCATCATTATTTTCATCATTTTCATCATCTTCATTACTATTCATCTTTGCCGCCTTCATCATCTTAATCTTCAGCATCTTCATATTAATCATCCTCATCATCTTCATCTTAATTATCATCATCATCTTCATCATCTTAAACTTCATCATCATCATCTTCTTTTTATCATCTTCATTTTCATCATCTTCATCTTCATCTTTTTCATCTTCAGCATCTTAATCTTCATCATATTCATCACCTTCATCTTCACCATCTTCATCATCTTCCCCTTCATCATCATTATCATCTTCTTCATTATCTTCATCTTCATTATTCTTCATCTTCATCATCTTTTTCATCCTCATATTCATCATCTCCATATTAATTATTTTCATAATTTTCATCATCTTCATCATCTGCATCTTTATCATGTTAATCACCTTCGTCATCTTCATCATCTTCAATTTCATCACTTTCATCATCATTTTCATCTTCATTATCTACATCTTTATCATCTTTATCTCCAATATCCTCATCTTATTTATCATCTTCATCTTTGTCATCTTCATCATCTTCATCTTCACAAGCTTCATCTTCATCTTCACCATCTTCATAATCTTCATTATCTTCATTACCTTCATCTTCGTCATCATCATCATTATTTTCATCTTCATCACCTTCACCATCTTCATCTTCATTACCTTCATCCTCATTACCTTCAACATCTTCACCTTCATTATCTTCATCTTCATTATCTTCTTCTTCATCATCATCATCATCATTATCATTTTCAGCTTCATCCTCTCATCATCTCAATCCTTATCATTCATCATTTACATATTCATCATATTCATCATCTTCATCATCTCCATCTTCACTATATTCTTCATTTTCATGTTCATCACCAATATCTTGATCATTTTCATTTTGATCATCTTCATCTTCATCAACTTCATCAACTTCACCATCTTCATCTTCATCATCTTTACCTCCATCATCCTCAGCATACTGATCATCTTCATTTTCATCATCTTCAGCCTCCTCTTTAACATTTCCATCTTTAGAATCTTATTCATCTTCATCATCTTCATCTACACCCTCTTCAATCTTCATCATCATTATCCTCATCATATTCATCATCTTAATGTATTCATTTTTATCATCACCATCTTTGTCTTCATCATCTTCATTTTCATCATTTTCATCTTCATCATCTCCAATTTCATTATTTTTATTTTCTTTATCTTTATCATCTTCATCATCGTTTTCTTTATCACCATCATTTTCATCTTCATCGTCTTCATCTGCATCATCTTCATCTTCATCATCTTCATAATTTTCATCATATTCATTACTTTCATCTTCATCATCTCCATCATCTTCATTTTCTGCTTCATCATCATCACGTTCATCTTTATAATCTTAATCATCTTCATCATGTTCATCATCATTTTCTTCATAATTTTCATATTTATTATTTTCATCATCTTCATCTTCATCATCTTCATCTTCATCATCTTCATAATCTTAATCATCTTCATCTTCTTCATCTCCATAATCTTCATCTTTTTCATCTTCATCATTTTCATCTTCATCATCTTTATCACCTTCAACTTTGTGCAACAATTGTTTATCAGTCCACAGCTTACAGCCCAGAGAAAAACAGCACATATATCTGTGATCGGAGGCACAGGTGTGTACACCCATGTAAGTTGACCCACCCTTCGTAATTAAAGTGAGATTAAGACCTGACCCAAGAGGGGTCACGGTCACAATGAACCAGAATTCTCACTGCCACGCGATTAGCTAAACCCGGCGACATGACCGTGTTACTCAAGAAGCTACCCCCCAGCCAGAACACCTGTCACCTGACCAGACACACCCAGATTAGTGATGACATCTTCCGGCTTGTCATCGCCAATATAAGAGTCTGCAGCTGCCTCCACGAGCATTTGCATTCGGATCATTATTGTAACAGGGACGAGGTCGACAGCTCCTCCCCACAGGGAGACTTCTCTCCCTG
Organism: Homarus americanus; assembly: GCF_018991925.1. NCBI lineage: Eukaryota > Metazoa > Arthropoda > Malacostraca > Decapoda > Nephropidae > Homarus > Homarus americanus. The sequence continues at coordinate 1,144,940 of NW_024748502.1, forward strand.
CCACCGCATCTCCAGCTAGCAGTCTCCCATAGGAGACATTGTCCAGCAGCACCTGATGGACCTCCCTCAGGTCACACGTGCGTCATTGTCAGAGCTGTCCATAGGGTGAGTTACTTGCGGGTGGGAAGTGTATCCATTTCATGTTTGTTGTCCGAGAGTCATTGTATAATAACGTAAATATAATGATCTATTAATGTGTGTGTGTGTCATTGAGGTAATTAATAAATAGTTGTATTGAAAGTAGTTTTTAGAAAGATTTCCCCTAAGAATATATTTACAGTTTAAATAACTAGCCGGCCATGCTACCAATCTTCTTCACTTTACAATCCTACAACTAATAACTTCTTACTATTATTTCTACTTAAGATCATCTCATTAAATTCGTCATTGTATAGATATGTACATACCAAGATGTGTGAACGCGCCTGACACCAGGACTCTTGTTACCATTCGTTGTACCATTTATTCGCATGTCTGTATTACTACATATTATTATAGCATGTCTGATGTCCATGCTTATGTCTAATGCCTATGTTCATTTACTATGTCCCGATGTACTATGTCTGTACCGCGCTAGTCGAGTAATTAGAAGACCTCATTTATTGTCCTAGGAATGTCTAGCAACTCCCCTTGCCTGGCTAGCTAATTTCCCTCAGATCGGCCTCGGCCTACCTACGGTCCGGGGTCCCTAGTAACCGCTCCTGTATCGGTTGGCTATCACGCCCAGTCTTGTACCACTTGTTGAATATATCTACTGCTCGTGCCCTGGAGTTTCAAGAACCTTGTCTAGGATTACATCCACCACACCACATGGCGCAGTTTGAGTAGCTCCAACACGACAGTTTACAAGCCTCAAGAGCCGGCCTCGTCTGTCCCGGCCTCGTCTGTTTCCCGCCCAGAAGATATACTCCACAGTGCCCCTGGATTTAAAGTGCTTTGTGACCTTGTGAAGTGCCCTAAGTGAAGTGCAGTGCCTTTCATGTCTCTTTGCTATGTTTCTGCGGCCCTACAGGTAGCAGACACGCCTCCAGCCCAGTTTCCAAGACAGCACTTCCGGCATACACCCCCCATCCACGGAGGCTCGCAAGCCACTGCCCGCGTCCCCTTACCACCAGCATCTCGCCCGGGCGCGCGGAGGAATACACCGCCGCTAGCCGCCTCCTCTCACTTCACAAATATTACAGTCAGTACTCTTTTACTTGCCAGCCAGTTCCTGCACTTAAGCAAATCCATTGGCGAAAATATAGCACTTCACCTTATTCTCCTTGTCTTTCCCATCGCAACAATACCAAGCACGAGATGTCTGACCACGACGATTTGCTGGGAAATTTATATGAGGATTATGAGGAAGACGACGCCTCACAGACCCTCCCACCCCCCCTCACGCCTCACACGCCGGGCGCGCCAAATTCAAAGGATGGGAGCCAGGATATACGTCAGTTAATCCACTTCCTACAAGTTTCTCAAGAGAAGGAAGCCCAAAGACGTCAATTAGAGGAGGAAAAACGACGTCAAGAGGAATTGTCAAGACAGTCAGAGGAATCAGCTTACCGCCTTCAACTTCAACAACAACACCAAGCTGATAACCGCAAATTCCTGGACCTATTGGAATTGCTGGCAACGAGGACGACTTCACCAGCTGCCACAACCAATTCGCCAGCTTCAGCCTCTTCATCTATCCTTCAGACAACGCCTCCTCACACGTCACCTATCTCCCCTAGGTATGCCTCAGTGTCTTCTCAACCACCTGTTCCAGTCTCAACTCTCGTCGACCTCTCCGTGCCTCCTCCACCGCCTGCCGTCTCGAGTACACCCCTGCACAGCAAGTCTTCAGTTCCCAGCCCCCCACCTCTTCAATCTGATGCAACATATCAAGTATACCGTCAATGGCGACGTCGTTTCGAAGACTTTGCTGTTATGTCTGACCTCTACCGAATGCCCCCTCATAAACAACTCATCCAATTAAGATCGTGCATTTCCCTCGATGTTCAACGCCTCCTAGAGCACACGCTAGCCATCCCCCCTGACTCCCCCAGGTCAGTGACAGAGGTTTTAAACGCCTTGCAGAGTCATTTCCGTGGCCTCCGCAATGAAGCTTTGCGTCGTAGGGAACTGCTATCCTGCAAACAAGCTTCTGGGGAATCATTCTCAGACTTCTATGCACGACTTAAGGACCTAGCAACCGAGGTGGACCTATGTACAGGCGATCCTGTAACCTGTGCTGAGATCCAGCTCAAGATGATCTTGCTGATGGGTGTACGTGACGAGGACCTGCTTCAGAAACTCCTCACCCTCGACGCCGCCTCTTCCCTCACCGACTTCGTCACCTGTTGCAGGTCGTATGAGGCCACAAGAGAGGCTGCCTCAGCTATACACTCATCGCCATCTCAAGTCCACGCCGTCTCCACCTACAAGAGGAATCAACGCCAGATGCAGACGACGTCCTCTCCACAGCCCCCGTCACAGTCACCAGTTTCTTCTCCCGAATCCTGCAGAAACTGTCAGCACCAGCATGGTCCAGGAAAGTGCCCTGCGGCTGATAGTACATGTCGAAACTGTGGGTTTCAAGGCCATTGGCCCCGCACACCTCGATGTCCTGCCAACAAGGCCTCATGCAACGCTTGCAACAAGCAAGGACACTTCGCCAAGTGTTGCAGGTCCACCAAGAAGCCTCCATCTCCAGGTCAAAACGTCTCTTCACAGCCCGACAGAACGTCCACACCACCGTCTCCCAAGAATAACAAAGGATGCCGACGCGTGGATGATACCTCGAGTGACAGGTCCCCCAAGCCCGTCAATGTTCGTCTGTCCTACGGTACCAACTCTTCCAACCTCCTGATGATACCTGACACGGGCGCGGACATCACGGTGATTGGACCAACACACCTGGACGCCCTCAACATCCCCAGGAGTAGCCTGTCACCCACAGCCATGAACGACGTGCTCACAGCGGACGGGTCCCCGATGTCTCCACCTTTGGGTTGCTTCAAGGCAACACTACAGCTCGGTCCCAAGTCTTGCCTTGCCACAGTCCACGTCCATGAGGGCATCCAAACCCCTCTCTTGTCATGTGGCCATTGTCAGGACTTGGCCATCGTCTCATCCGAGTTCCCAAAGCCCATCCTCGCTGTGACACACCTCAACAGGTGTGCAGAGATACCTGTTTCAGCCATGACCACACCTGCTGCCGCCCGGGAGTTCTTTTTTCGTCAGTTCAGCGACGTCCTTGTCTCCAAGCCCGACCTCCAGAAGACGCCGCTCAAGAAGATGACAGGCCCCCCGATGAGAATCCACCTCAAGCCTGGCGCGACGCCTTTCGCCATCCACACACCCAGGCCTATCCCCTTTGCCATACGGGACAAGGTGAAGGCGGAGCTCGATTCTCTGGTGCAGCAGGGGATCATCAGACACGCCGGTGAGGAGCCCTCCGAGTGGTGCCACCCTATGGTCTTGGCACCCAAGCCTGTAGGTGTTCGCATCACAGTGGACCTCACCCATCTCAACTCGCAGGTCTCCCGTCCCGCCCATCCATCGCCTACGCCCATCCAAGCAGTCCGCAGCGTCACCCCGTCTGCAAAGTTCTTTACCACGGCGGATGCACTACATGGGTACTGGCAAGTCGACCTGGCGGAAGAAGATCGCCACCTCACTACATTCATCACGCCCTACGGCCGCTTCCAACACTGCCGCGGACCCATGGGCTTCGCAGCAACGGGGGATGCGTACTGCCTCCGTGGGGATATGGCTCTGCAGGGTGTCACCAACTGCGTGAAGGTCGTAGATGACATCCTGCTCTTCGACGATGATCTCCCGGCCCACTTGAACCGAGTTCATCTGATGCTCACAAGATGTCGTGCCCATGGTATCACCCTGAACAAAGATAAATTTGTGGTCGCCGCCCCCCAAGTTAACTACTGCGGCTACAACATCTCGCCAGAGGGGATCTCAGCTGATGAGGAGAAGGTCAAGGCCATCAGGGACTTCCCTACTCCAGCGAACCTGACCGACCTTCGCTCATTTATGGGCCTGGTAAATCAGCTGGCCGACTTCTCCCCTAAAATCGCCACATCAGCCCAACCTCTACGCCCCCTCATGAGCCCCAAGCGCTCTTTCCTCTGGACTCCTGACCACGACCTAGCGTTCAGGAATGTTAAGAAGGCGTTGCTGTCACCACCAGTCCTGGCACCCTTCGACCCGTCCTTACCAGTGGTCCTCCAGACCGACGCCTCCCGTCTATACGGCCTCGGATATGCCCTCCTTCAAGACCACGGCCAGGGTAGACTGTGCTTAGTTCAGTGTGGCTCCAGGTTTTTGACGGACACGGAGACCAGATACGCCACCATTGAACTAGAGATGCTGGCAGTCGCCTGGGCTATGGCCAAGTGCCGCCTTTACCTGTTCGGCCTTGGGCATTTCACCCTCATGACGGACCATCGCCCGCTCATACCCATTCTTAATCACTACACGTTGGACGCCATCGAAAATCCTCGCCTCCAACGTCTCAAAGAGAAGACCGCCCCTTACGTCTTTACAGCTGTGTGGCGCGCCGGGAAGCTTCTGTGCATACCAGACGCCCTCTCCCGAGCCCCTGTTAGTCGCCCCACACCCGAAGATGAAGTCGACTGTACCATGGCCGCTGCTCACGTTCGGTCTTTAGTGACACACACAGCCACTTCTCTTGCTGACAAGACGACGACGACGCCCTCCATCGAAGACGATAGGACTCTCCAGGAGCTTCGCATCGCCGCCGCTCAAGACCCGGCATACGTCCAACTCCTCGACTACGTCTCCGCTGGATTCCCCACCAACCGCTACGACATTCACGCCTCCGCCCTCCCCTTCTGGAAGCTAAGGGATAGCCTCTATGCGGACGGAGAGCTGGTGTTGTACGGCCCCAGGATCGTCGTTCCCGCTGCCCTCCGCCGGCGCACCTTATCCCGCCTCCATGACAGCCACCGCGGCGTTGAAGCCACCAGGCGCAGAGCCCGTCAGACCGTCTTCTGGCCTGGTATTGACGCCGATATTAAGAGCACGGTTGAGGCCTGTGAGCCTTGCCAGCAACTCCAACCCAGCCAGCAACAAGAGCCGTACCTGTGCAATGACCTCCCAAAGCGGCCCTTTGAGTCCGTGTCCGCCGACTTCTTTAATGTGGCCGGAAAGTCTTTCCTGGTGGTCGCCGACAGGCTCTCTGGATGGCCCGTGGTAGTTCCCTGTGGTCGGGACACCACCTCTTCCAGGGTCATCCGGATGTTTTGTTGCTTCTTCCGGGAAGTCGGAGTGCCTCTCCGCCTCCGAACCGACGGTGGGCCCCCGTTCAATAGCCACGAGTTCAAGAGCTTCGCCGAACGCTGGGGCGTCCACCACATCGTCACCTCCCCTCATTACCCGCAGGCGAATGGCCACGCCGAGGCAGCGGTAAAGTCCGTAAAATACCTCATCCTCAAGACAGCACCGACGGGGAACCTGGACTGCGAGGAGTTCGACAGGGGCCTACTGGAACTCCGTAACACCCCTACCCCTGCCGGACGCTCTCCTGCCCAGGTGTTGTATGGCCGCCCCCTTCGTACTTGTGTGCCTGCCCACCCCCAGTCCTTCTTAGATGAATGGCAGATCAAGGCGGACGAGTGTGACCGCCGTGAGGCTGCCCGGATGGCCCAAGTGACAAGCCACTATGACGCCCAAGCCCGCCCCCTTCCCAGGTTGGCCGTCGGCCAGCAAGTACGAATCCAGGACCCGACGTCACACCGCTGGGACAAGGTTGGGGTCGTCATGGGCCGTGGCGAGCCTCGTTCGTACCAAGTCCGCCTCCCCAGTGGTCGTGTGTGGTGGCGAAACAGACGCCACCTCCGCCCAGTGCCATCCTCTAGTGACGAACCTTCCTCCCCGTCCCCTGTGTCCCCTTGCCCAGACCAGGAACGAAGGTCGTCAGTTGATCCTCCCATTGTCCCTCGCCGCTCCCCCCGACTCATGGAAAAAGAGTCCGTAGCCGCTCGAGATTGCACTACGAGCGTAAAGGGGGAGGGAGGTGTATAGATATGTACATACCAAGATGTGTGAACGCGCCTGACACCAGGACTCTTGTTACCATTCGTTGTACCATTTATTCGCATGTCTGTATTACTACATATTATTATAGCATGTCTGATGTCCATGCTTATGTCTAATGCCTATGTTCATTTACTATGTCCCGATGTACTATGTCTGTACCGCGCTAGTCGAGTAATTAGAAGACCTCATTTATTGTCCTAGGAATGTCTAGCAACTCCCCTTGCCTGGCTAGCTAATTTCCCTCAGATCGGCCTCGGCCTACCTACGGTCCGGGGTCCCTAGTAATCGCTCCTGTATCGGTTGGCTATCACGCCCAGTCTTGTACACTTATTGAATATATCTACTGCTCGTGCCCTGGAGTTTCAAGAACCTTGTCTAGGATTACATCCACCACACACACAGTCATCTTCATCATTTTCATCTTCATCATCTTCATCATCTAAATCTTTATCATCTTCATCATTTTATTTTTTTAATTTTCATCATCTTCATCCCCATTATCTTCATCTTCATCATCTTCGTCATTTTCATAATCTTCATCTTCATCATCACCATCATTATCATCTTCATTATGTACATCTTCATCATCTTCGTCAACTGCATCATCTAAATCTTCATGATATCCTTCATCTTCATCATCTTCATCATCTTCATCTTCACCATCTTCTTCATCTTCATGCTCATCACCAACATCTTGATCATCTTCATCTTCATGATCTTTACCTCTATCATCTTCATGATATTTATCATCTTCATTTTCATCATCTTTATCTTCATCTTTATCATTTTCATCTTTAGAATCTTCTTCATCTTCATCGTCATTAACTTCGTCTTCATCTTCACCACCTTTTTCTTTATCATCATCATATTCATCTTCATCATCTTCATCTGCATCATCTTCATCTTCTTCATTACCTTCATATTTATCTTCTTCATCTGCATCACCTGCTTCATCATCATCATCTTCATCATCATCATACTCACCATCTTTTTTCATATTAATCATCTTTATCATCTTCATCTTCATTATCTTCATATTCACCATCTTCATTTTTGGCTTCATCATTTACAACATTTTTATTACCTTCATCTTCATCATCTTCATTTTCACCATCTCCATCATCTTTATCACCTGTATATCTTCATCTTCATTAACTTCATCATCTTCATCTACATCATCTTTATATTCGTCATCTTCATCTTCATTATCTTTATCTTCATCATCTTCATCATCTTCATCTTCATCATCTTCATGTTCATCTTATTGACATTCATATTCATGCTCATCATCTTCAAGATCTTCAACATTTTCATCCTAATCTTCATCATTTTCATCTGTATCATCTCCATCATGCTCATCATTTTCATCTACACCATCCTCAAAGTCTTCACCTTCATCTTCATCATGTTCATTATCTTCACGTACATCATCTTCATGTTCATCATCTTCACCATATTCATCATCTTTGTCCTTTTCATCTTCAATATCTTTATCTCCATCATCCTAATCATATTCATCACCTTCATCATGAGCTTCAATATCTTCATCTTAATCATCATCTTCATTTTTATCATCTCCTTTCACCACCTCGTCTTTTTTTCATTATCTTCATCTTCATTATCTTCATATTCATCATCTTCATCATTATAGTAAATCTTTGTCAGATCAAACTAAGCCAGATTGTGAGATTGGATTAATCGCCTCAGGGACTATCTTAGATACTACACTTGATATTGCTGTCTATGTGTGCCATCAGTTCTCTGTGATGGAAGCTTTGGTCTTGGCGGGAGGTGTAATGATTGAATATCAGATCAAAGCTTACAGCCCAGAATTACAACACATAAAACAGCAAATACAGTACAGACCACATGGTACCGTAACACCACAGGTTGACACACCTCAGGTCAAGACCTGACCCCGGCCTAAGTACTTGCATAACCCTACGATATAACAGTGTTAAGGAAACCACACCTGGCCAAGACCCACCCGGGCGGTAATAATTACAAAGCACTACTGTACTGGGACATGGCCACACCTGGGCAAACAGCTGTCCAGACCTGACCCAAGGGAGATCAAGGACCCGCTAATCAGCCAGCACCCCTGTTACCCAACCCAACAACCCGGTCAAGACACACCCACTTAAGTAGGAGAGGTCACCCTCCGGCTCCTCCAATATATAGGGGTTGGAGCTCCTCTCGCCAAGGAAGGCCAGCATCCACGTCCCCTGTCCGGCTCATCAAAGAAGTCCGTCACTAAAGGCAAAGAGGTCTCAGCCGGGTCCATCGACAGAGTGCTGTCAATTCAACGTATAACAGTAAGTGCTGGCTGTGTAGGCGGTAGAGGTGCAGTGATCCCGAACCTCCCAACGATCGACTTAGTGAAGTGCCCATTCGACTTGTGAAGTTAAACGAACCTATCATAGTCTACCATACCCTGTGTATGACCCCCCATTAATTTCTCCTATGCAACTAGTAAAATAAAGCTGTAACATGCATTTGTGTTCTATATACTACACTTGTACTAAGCCTGTGTTAATATACGTAGTCACCCCCCACACCCTCGAAACACGCTACCAAACTTCCTGTCTTTACATCCTCCTACTATAAATATTCTACCTATATGTAATATCCTCTTCTGGTGAGTTTTGTCTCATTTCATCATCATTAGCTTCATCATCATCTTCATCATCTTCAAATTTATGATCTTCATTTTCATAATCTTCATTTTCATCATCTGCATCGTCATCATCTTCATCTTTGTCATTTTCATCATCGTCATCTTAGTCATTTTCATCATCTTCATCTTTGTCATTTTCATCATCTTCATCATATTCATCATCTTTATCATCTTCATCAAATTCAACACCCTCATCTTCATTACCTTCATCATTTTCATGATTTTCATCTTCATCATCTTCATATTCGTCATCTTCATATTCACCATCTTCATTTTCGTCTTCATCATCTTCATCACATCCCATCTTCAATGCTTTCATTATCTTCACCATCCTCATCTTCATCATCTTTATATTCTTTATCTTCCTCTTTATTATCTTCATCATATTGATGTTCATCATCTTCATGCCCATCATCTTCAACTTTTTCATCATTTTCATCTTCATCATATTTATCTCCATCATCCCAATGATATTCATAATCTTCATCATCATCATAATCATAATTTTTAACCTCATGATCTTCAACTTTATCATCTTTGTCATCATCATAATCTTCATCTACATCACGTTCAAATTCTTCACCCTCATCTCTGTCATCCTCATTTTATTTATCATCTCCACCATCATCATCTTCATCTTTGTCATCCTTATCAACTTCATCATGATTTTCATTATCTTCATCTTCATCACCTTCATCTTCATTATCTTCATCTTCATCATCTTTTCTTTATCATAAGCTTCATCTTCATCATCTTTTCTTTATCATCATCTTCATCTTCATCATCTTTTCTTTATCATCATCTTCATCTTCATCATCTTTTCTTTATCATCATCTTCATCTTCATCATCTTTTCTTTATTGTCATCTTCATCATCTTCATCATCTTCATCATCTTCATAATCTTCATCATTTTCATTACTTTGATCATCATCATCTCCTTCATCTTCATCATCTGCTGCATCTTCATCATTTTCATCTTCATCATATTCATATTCAGAATCTTTATTTTTATCTTCATCATCTTTATCTTTGTTATCTTTATCTTCATTATCTTCATCTTCATCATCTTCATCATCTTTTTCTTTATCATCATTTTCATCATCTTCACCATCTTCATCTGCAGCACCTTCATCATCTTCATCTGCAGCATCTTCATCATCATATTCATCATCATATTCATCTTCATAATCTTCATCATATTCATTACCTTAATCTTCATCTTCATCATCTTCATCATCTTAATCTTCATATTCACCGTCTTCATTTTCGTCTTCATCATCTTGTAATGAGTTAAATTAATACATATATACAGTATATGCTGATAACCACAAGGAAAGAAGAAAACACGAAGTTCCCAAGCGCTTTCGTGTAAGTCACATCTTCAGGGGTGAGTACAGACTCACCCCTGAAGATGTGAATTACACGAAAGTGCTTGGGAACTTCGTGTTTTCTTCTTTCCTTGTGGTTATCAGCATATACCTGGATCACGCGCAACTACAGTGATTTACTTGCATATATACAGTATATAGACGTTACTAGCGTGGCCGATTCGTTACTTTCAACTTGGTAATATATTCTTAGGGGAATTCCTCAAACCAAAGTCAACTCTAAGTACGACCATTTATTAATAACTCAATTGCATAGACACATTAACAGATCACTATATCGAAGTTACTATACACTGAATCTCGAATACATAAGAACATAAGAAAATAAGGAGTTTGCAATAGGCCGGTTGGCCTGTTCATGGCAGCTCCTGTCGAGAGTTACTACAACTCTCTGTCATCCATGAATCTATCTAGCCTCCTTTTAAGACTTTCCAGCATTCCAGCACTTGCTACGAGGGTGCTAAGCTTGTTCCACTCGTCCACCACCCTATTTGTGAACCAGTTCCTTCCTTCCTAACCCTAAACTTATCCAACTTAAATCCGTTGCTACGAGTCCTGTCCTGCTCTGATATTATAAGAACTTTATCTATATCGCCTTTATTGATTCCTTTCACCCACTTAAATACTTCTATTATATCTCCCCGCATTCTTCGTCTTTCTAGGAAAAGCAAGTTTACTTTCTTTAACCTATCTTGATATGGAAGGTTTCTAAGTCCCGGAATCATTTTCGTCATTCTTCGCTGAACAGACTCCGGTGAATTGATATCCATTCTATAATAAGGGCACCAGAACTGAACTGCATAATCGAGGTGCGGCCTGACTAGCTCAAGATATAGTTGCAATAAGACCTCTGCACTCTTATTACTTACACTTCTAGATATAAAACCTAATACTCTGTTTGCCTTATTTCGAACATTAACGCACTGTTTTCGAGGCTGTAGGTCTGGGCTTACAAGTACTCCTAAGTCTCTTTCACAAGTCGACTTCTCTAGGTTGATTTTGTTAAGGCTGTATACATAATAAGTATTTGTTCTTCCAATATTAAGTACACTGCACTTGCTGGTGTTGAATTTCATTTGCCATTTTCTTTCCACTCATGCAGTTTATTTAAATCCTCCTGTAGTGCATTTGCATCCTGCCCTGAATTAATCTGCCGCCCTATTTTGGTGTCATCCGCAAATTTGCTTATGTCACTGCTGATCCCAGTATCTAGATCGTTTATGTAGATTATGAACAAGAGTGGGCCCAGTACTGACCCCTGGGGATACCCACGGGTTACACAGCCCCACTAAGATTTAACACCATCTACGCTGACCCTCTGTGTTCTATCGGTAAGCCATGATTTTATCCAATTTAAAACTTTCCCCTCGATACCATAAGCCTTAACTTTTCTCAGAAGCATCTGATGTAGTGTCTGTCAAACGCTTTGCTAAAGTCTAAGTACATAACATCGTAGTTTTAGTCATTATCTACTACCTCTAAGACTTTCCTGAAAAACGTCAGCAGATTTGTTAGACAGGATTTTCCCTTTGTAAACCCATGTTGAGAGTTGTAGATTAATTTGTATTTCTCTAAATACGTTCGGATGCTATTTGCTATAATTGATTCAAGAAATTTCCCCACTACTGACGTCGAACTAATCGGCCGGTAATTTGACGTTGATGCTCTGTTTCCCTTTTTTAATATGAGTACTACATTTGCCTGTTTCCACAAGTCTGGCACAACTCCCGTGTCTAATGATTTTGTAAATAAATTTACGAGGGGTCCGCTAATCTGTTCCTTACACTCTTTCTAAACTCGAGGGAAGATTTCATCCGGCACTGGGGATTTTGTCTTCTTTAATTTATTTATCTTCTTAAGAACATCCTCTTTTCTGATTGTGATATTCTTTAATTTCTCTTCTTCATATCCCCTAAATATCAGTTCCACTTCTGGAATTTCCTCATGAATTTCTTCTGTGGAAACTGATAAGTTGCTGAGTAATGCTTTGCTTATTTTCTCAGTATCATCGATCATTTCTCCTCTCTCTGACTTAAAAGGTCCCACTTTGTCCTTGACCTTTGTCCTATATACCTGGAAAAATCCCCTGGGATTCGCCTTGGATTCTCTTGCTATCCTGATTTCGTAGTCCCTCTTTGCCTTCCTTACATTTTTCTTAACATTCCTAGATAGTTCATTATACCTATTTCTGAGCTGCTCCTCCCCTCCCTTTAATTTCTTATAGATTCCTTTCTTTATTCCTATGTCATGTTTAAGTTTTTTGGTCATCCACCTTGGCTCGTTCTTATTTGACCTAATTTTTCTGTATGGTATATTTTGTTCTTGTGCTTTACGAAGTATTCGAGTGAATATATAATAGTCATTATTAATTGTTGTGTCGCCTGTGACCTCACTCGTTCCTACAGGGAGGATGACCTGACTGTTCCTAGGCGACGTCACCTAGGTACCTTCTTAACCCCCCATAATCCCCCGATCGAAAGTTTGGGACTCTGACCATATTGCCATTATTTTTCGTTTCCCAGTTTAGGGTGAACCTAGTTTCTCTGTGATCACTGTTCCCTAGTTCTTCCCCTAATGTGATATCTCTGATAGTATTTTCTTTATTTTTTAATACTAGATCTAATATATTTTTACCTCTAGTAGGTTCTGTAATTAGTTGTTTTAAAAAATTTTCCTGTACTGTATCTAGGAAATCTTCAGATTCATAGTCACTTACAATGTTGTCCCAGTCAATATTTTTAAAGTTGAAATCCCCCACAATGCATAGGTTGTTGTATTTTGCTGCCCTACTCGTTTCCTGCCATATGGGCTGAACTGCTTCTTTCCCAAGACTTGGGTGCCTGTAACTCACTCTCATAATTATTTTTCTCTTCCTTCCGCAATTTCTACCCATACAGACTCGGTTCCTATTTCACCCTTTATTGAATTATTAATACAACATTTTAATGTATCCCTGACAAAGAGTGCAACCCCTCCCCCTTTCCTACCTTCCCTGTCCTTGTGAAAAAGGTTGTACCCTTCAATGTTTCAGTGATTGCTATGACGTCTACATTCTCAGTACATACAGCCACTCTCAGCAAGTCTATTTTATTTCTAACACTCCTACCGGTTGTATAGTATACATTTAAACCTACCCTTCCCTGGTCCTGTTTTACCCCTTGTCCTGAGTAACCAATTTTACTCCCCAGGGCCTGCTTGCTTTTTGATGCCCACTTACCCCAACCTCTCTCTACTGGCAAAACCCCCCCTTTGGAGTGACAATTTCATGCACCAGGGATGCAGACAACGTCTTTGCCCCGGCGAGAGACAAGTGTACTCCGTCATGACTGTACAGGTAGTCGTTGCCATAGAATCGTCGCCAGTTATCAATGAGCGCCCAACCATTGCTTGTACAATGTTTTTCCAGTCGGCAATTTATAGCAATTGCCCTGGACAGCCATTCACCACTAACTCCTCTTCTAGGCAAGACACCACATACTATCGGGATCCCTACCCTATCTCCAACCTTCCCTAGCGCCTCCCTCTACCTCTTGAAAAGTTCCTCACTCCTTACCTTCCCTATGATGTTATCTCCTACACTAAGACACAGTACTGTCTTGGCACCCTCCCCTGACAAAACCCTACCTATCCTCTCAGCTACATGCCCTATCCCAGCCCCAGGAAAACACACCCTAGACCTGCATTTCCTATCTCTTGCACAAAAAGTCCTATCTAAAAACCTCATCTGGCTGTCCCCAACTACCACGACCTTACCACTGGGCAGGGTTTGAACAACTGCCCTTTTTTTTCTGGCACCACACCGTACTGCCTCTTCTCTTCCTCGCCAGCTTCCTCCAACACTTGATAGGGGTTACTGCACTCCACACTCTGGTCAACTCTCCTTAGTCTGACCCTAGTCCCCTTGGAAACAACCACTCTCCACGCCTGTTCCTCCTACCCTACGAGTGGAGATTATAGGAAAGTGCTTAGGTTCAGTAGGAGGAGCAGGAGTAGGAGGGATAAAGTTGGAATCGTCAAAGGTGGCGTTAGAGGAGAATAAGGTGTTAAAGAGATTGGCTTTATCATGGGGAGAGTTGGCTATAGAGTAATCAGGTCGAAAGAGAAGAGGAAAAGAGGGAATGCAGAAGTTATTACAGGTATTTTTGGATAAAGAACAGAGGGATTTACTAGAAGAAGAGTTAATCAGGTGGACAGTCATTCTTTTTATAAAATTCCGCTTGGCCCTTCGAAGAATAATCTTACAAGGATTCCTTGAAGTAATGAAAGAGGAGTGGGTAACAGGAGGAGACAGTTTCATAACTTGATACGCCCTAACTCTTTCCCTACATGCAGGAGAACAGGAAGGATCAATCCATGATTGTAAAGTGAAAGTTCTGAGGGAGTGTGCTGAAATTCTGGCCCTGTGTTTGCTCGCATCTTTCGCCTTTGACTCAAAACCTAAACTTTTCCTTCTTCTTGAAAGCATGCCTTGGTTCAGCCCATCCCGACGAAGGGTGACCATTCCAATCCCTCTAACTATCGCCCCATTGCCATAACTTCATCACACTCTTAAGATTTTCGAAACAATCTTAAACTCTCATTTTCTACGTCACTTTTGTAGGTTATGTATCTATGCTACTGTGCCGAGTAGCAACCTTGTAAATAAGCTACTGTGCCGAGTAGCATTTATATATGTAATTACGTGGCAACACTGCAGGTGTTATGTGGTAACATTGCCCGGAGGCTGCCATATGGCAAGGCAGTCTCAGTCTGACTCTGTGGGCCGTGCATGGCACACGCTAGTCACCACTTGTATTTCTCCAATCCATTAATAAATGGACTTCAGTGTTACCCGGTGTTTCCCTACCCATCACTGCCTTCTTCAGGGAACACTTGGAACTTTCATGGCGCAGTGAGTAGGATCTGTGGACTTACAAGTGTGTGAACAATGGACAGTTAGCCGGCGATGTGCGACTGCCAGCAATGTGCGCGTCGACTCTTAGTGTGTTGTGTTGTGTTGCGTTGTGTTTCACCGCGACGTGCAGTGTTGCGCCGTCACAGTGCGTTTTAGTGACGGTGGCAGTGTATTAGTGTGTCTAGAGCTGAGAGTTGAGCATTGATCTGTTTTTTGTGGTACCTACGGAGCACGCAGGCGTACACCCTTCTCGCGTGACATATGGAGAGACACTGATGTTCTTGCCTCCGCGGCAGCTCCAGCCTAAGGCTCGCATCTGCTGTCTCAGACACACACACACACACACACGCACGCACAGAAGCACTCACTCATGGACAGAACAGTGGACTCTATGCGTTATTTCTGCGCTGTTTATGTCATATATATGTGGTTCGAGCTGATGAGGCGCCACTTTATATACTAAACAGTGCAGTTCAAGCATACTAAGATGGGCGGTAAGAAGGGACAACGTCAAGATGGGAGACACGACTCCCCACCACCATCCCCTCCACCGGGCGCAGACTCTCATCCTCCACCTCCAGCGACGGACATTGCAACAATTCTGAGGTGGATGGACGACAGGGACGAGAGACGCAGAGAGATGGAACTTCAGAGGAAGGAGACGCGAAGAGAGGAGGAAAAGTCACGTTTTGAGGCACTATTGGCGACCCTGGCGCTAACCCACCCTCCCTCACTCGCAGGTAGCGTGCATCAAGGCGCCAATACCCTCCCTCCCCCACCACTCCAGAGTCCTCCAGGCACTCTTGCTACTCCAACAGCTCCCAAGGCATCTGTTCAACCCCCACCCGCCCTCTCACCAGAAGTCACGTTTCAGCTTTTTCGTGAGTGGAGGCGG
The DNA here is from genome assembly GCF_018991925.1 of Homarus americanus. NCBI lineage: Eukaryota > Metazoa > Arthropoda > Malacostraca > Decapoda > Nephropidae > Homarus > Homarus americanus. The sequence goes on from NW_024748502.1 coordinate 1,160,843, forward strand.
CGGTGGACAGGTTACTCCACGATGGTGGACCTTGACAGCATGCCACCAAACAAACAGCTCATCCAACTGCAGATGTGTTTGTCGCTGGAGACCCAGAGAGTTTTGGAGCACACGTTGCAAGTGCCTCCCGATTCTACCTCTTCAGTGACGGAGTGCCTCCTGATTCTACCTCTTCAGTGATGGATGTGCTCGACCTTTTGCAGGAGCACGTTAAGGGTCGGAATAACGAGGCTTTGCGTCGCCGCGCTTTCACCAGCTGCAAGCAGGCGGAGAATGAATCCTTTGATGACTTTTCTGTACGTTTAAAGAGTTTGTCGGAGGAGATCGACGTCTACAAAGCGCACAGCTCTACCCACCGTCCGTGCCCGGGCATCTCTCTTGTGTGGCAAGACATCACCCACCAACACCAAGTGAGGAAGCTGCCCTGAACCTTCCCCCTGAAAGCGGATCACCGCGTTACCAGAACATTCTACAGTGCTGGTTAGAAGGAAGATTTCATCTGCAGCCGTAGGAAATACCTGTATTTTGTTTTATTGATTGTTTCTGTTTTAAGTAATTGTTTGACTCCAGTGCTGTTTATTTAATATTTGTGTTAGTGGTGTCAGAGTTAAATTTTTTTGATTATTTTCTTAATACAGAGATGTCCTCTCTAACTGTTGCTTATTACCCCTTGGAAACCCATGGTTCTTGACTTTCCTTTGATAAGATCCTGATATGGCTGGCAAGGAATTTATATCCTATAGGCCAGGCCTTTACACTGGCACACATCATGTGTGTTCGTGCGTGCATGTCACCGACCGTGCCACATAACCGGATTGGCCAAAACTACCTGGCACAGGAATTTTGGCCAGGACTGTACATTCTCATATTTAACATATTAACATCACCAAATACAACCTACTTTGACCACAACTTACCTTTTGATTGTATATTTTCTCACCATAGACGACAATATAACACCTAACTGTAGGTTATGTATCTAAGCTACTGTGCCGAGTAGCAACCTTGTATATAAGCTACTGTGCCGGGTAGCATCTATGTATGTAATTACGTGGCAACACTGCACGTGTTATGTGGCAACATTGCCCCGAGGGTGCCATATAGCAATGCAGCCTCAGTCTGCCTCCGTGGGTCGTGCAAGGCACACGCTAGTCACTACTTGTATTTCTCCCATCCATTAATAAATGGACTTCAGTGTTACCTGGTGTTTCCCTACCCATCACTGCCTTCTTCAGGGAACACTTGGAACCTTCATGGTGCAGTGAGTAGGATTTGTGGACTTACAAGTGTTGTGAACAATGCCGACGGTTACATCTGTCGGTGACTCTAGTGTGTTGCGTTGTGTTTCGCCGCGACGTGCAGTGTTTCGCCGCGACGTGCAGTGTTTCGCCGTCACAGTGCGTTTTAGTGACGGTGGCAGTGTTAGTGTCAGTATATTAGTGTGTCTAGAGCTGAGAGTTGAGCATTCGCCTGTTTTTTGTGGTATTCACGGAGCACGCAGGCGTACGCCCTTCTCGTGTGACATCCGGGGAGACACTAACTTTCTTACCTCCGCCGCAGCTCCAGCCACCCGCATTAAGGCCACCACGATCTGCTCTCTCAGACACACACACACACGCACGCACGCACGCACTCACGGACAGAACAGTGGACTCTATGAATTATTTCTGCGCTGTTTACGTCATATATATGTGGTTCGAGCTGATGAGGCGCCACTTAATATACTAAACAGCGCAGTTCAAGCATACTAAGATGGGCGGTAAGAAGGGACAACGTCAAGATGGGAGACATGACTCCCCACCATCCCCTCTACCGGGCGCAGATGCCTCTCATCCTCCACCTCCAGCGACGGACATTGCCACAATTCTGAGGTGGTTGGATGACAGGGACGAGAGACGCAGAGAGATGGAACTTCAGAGGGAGGAGATATGAAGAGAGCAGGAAAAGGCGCGCTTTGATGCAATATTGGCGACCCTGACGCTAACCCACCCTCCCTCACTGGCAGGTTTCACGCACCAAGGTGCCAGTACCCTCCTTCCTCCACCACACCAGCGTCCTCCAGGTACTCGTACTCTTGCTACTCCAACAGCTCCCAAGGCATCTGTTGAATCCCCACCTGCCCTCTCACCAGATGTCACGTTTCAACTCTTTCGTGAGTGGAGGCGGCGGTGGACAGATTACTCCACGATGGTGGACCTTGATAGCATGCCTCCAAACAAACAGCTCATCCAACTGCGGATGTGTTTGTCGCTGGAGACCCAGAGAGTTTTGGAGCACACGTTGCAAGTGCCTCCCGATTCTTCGTCTTCAGTGACGGATGTGCTCGACCTTTTACAGGAGCACGTTAAAGGTCGGAATAACGAGGCTTTGCGTCACAGCGCCTTCACCAGCTGCAAGCAGGCGGAGAATGAATCTTTTGATGACTTTTCTGTACGTTTAAAGAGTTTGTCGGAGGAGATCGACGTCTACAAAGCGCACAGCTAGGAATGTGAGAAAGCCTGGATCAAGCACGGGATCTTGACAGGTGTGAGGCAAGAAGAGTTGGTGCAGCGACTCATCCCCCTGGACGCTTCCTCCACACTCCAGGTGGTAGTGACTGAATGTCGGTCATACGAGGCCACCAAGTCCGCCACCTCTGCCTTACGGGCCCAACCTGCTGTGAGAGCTATCTCACAGTACAAGAAAGTTAAGAAGGCGGCCAACAACGTGAAGGCTGCCGCACGTTCTTCCACGCCTCCGCCTATTGCTTCCTGTGGCAGCTGTGGACAGCAGCATGGCCCCAAGACATGCCCGGCCGCCGACGCACTGTGTCGTGGATGTGACCATAAGGGCCATTGGTCTAACACAGATAGGTGCCCTGCCCGAGGCCACAAGTGTCAGGCCTGCAGTCGCTATGGACACTACGACAAGTGCTGCCACCAACCCAAGCCCAAAAGCCCGAGACGAGGAGGAAAGCAGCACTCTTCCCTTCGGGGTGGTTCGCACGCAGCCCCCTTCAGATGGCCCACGCAGCCCCAAGCAGCAGCTGAGTCACATCAGGAGGGTGGAATCGACCACACGCCCCAGGGCTACCCCTTCCCCTACCATCCGCGTCGCCGTCACACACGGTGATGTGTCGGGTCACATCGAGGTGATACCGGACACCGGCGCTGATACTACGGTGATAGGCCTGAAGCACCTCCAGAAACTGGGCCTCACCAAACGCGACCTGGGACCACCGCCGCAGCTGCAGTACTACAATGCGGACGGTTCCCAGATGCCGGACGCTGTGGGCTCCTTTCAAGCGGAGATCACCTACGGCGACAGGTCGTGTCACGGATGGATCGACGTGCAGCCTACTCTCGCTACACCCTTGTTGTCGTGGGAGCACTGCAAGGAGTTAGGCGTGGTGCCCAGAGACTTTCCTGAGCAGATCCCAGCTGCTCGGTACACCGCCAGCAGGGTGCGTGAGTCAACGAGCGACGCGCCTGGTGCTGCCGCACAGAGCTGCCCAGAACCCGCGTCCACTCCCGCCCCGCCTCCACCCAAGTCACGGCTGCTTCCTCTTCACAGCGAGACGTCTCCTTCAGCCGCAAGGGCCTACTTCCTGAAGGAGTACTCGGATGTGCTGGTGACGAAGGAGGCCCTACGGACCGCGCCACTGAAGGCTATGGCGGGTCCGCCTATGAGGATACACCTGCGGGAAGATGCACAGCCGTTTGCCATACACACTCCCCGGTTGATCCCTCTCGCCTTCAGGGATTCAGTCAAGAAGGAACTGGATTCCATGGTGGCCCAGGGTGTCATCGTACCCGTTGGTGACGACCCGTCCCCTTGGTGCCACCCTCTAGTCGCTGTGGCTAAGACTAACGGTGGAGTGCGGATTACTACCGACTTGTCTAAGCTTAACAGCCAGGTGTCCCGTCCCGCCCACCCTTCACCCACACCTTTTGCAGCTATACGGAGTGTGGACCCGAAGGTACGGCACTTCTCGACTGGACGCCCTCTGTGGTTACTGGCAGATCCCACTGAAGAAGGAGGATCAGCCACTGACCACTTTCATCACGTCTTACGGACGCTTCCGCTACTACCGTAGCCCTATGGGATTTGCTGCTACGGGGGACGCCTTCTGTCTCCGTGGTGACATGGCACTTCAAGGCGTGACCAACTGCGTGAAGGTAGTGGATTATGTCCTCCTCTACGATGAGGACTACCTGACGCATCTTCGCCGCATCGACGAGATACTGACGAGGTGTAGGACGCACAGCATCACTCTGAATGCTGAGAAGGTCGTCTTGGCCGCACCTGCTGTGTCTTTCTGCGGCTACCGACTCTCAAGGGATGGCATTGCTGCGGACCCGGAGAAAGTTCGCCCCATAGCGGACTTTGCCAAACCTGCCAACCTTACGGAGCCCAAGTCTTTCATGGGCCTGGTGAACCAGCTGGCAGAATTTTCTCCTGACGTCTCCGCCGCTGCCGGGCCTCTCCGCCCCCTGATGAGCCCCAAGAGGACTTTCACATGGACCCCTGACCACGACCTCGCCTTTCATAAGGTGAAGGAGGCCCTGTCAAGTCCACCTATCCTTGCTACTTTCGACCCAGCGTTCCCCACCGTCCTCCAGACAGACGCCTCGCGTCTGTACGGGAGGAAAGTAACAGCTCGTACAGTGTGGCTCTCGCTTCCTCACCGATGCTGAGTCTCGCTACGCTACCATCGAGCTGGAGCTGCTGGCAGTGGTATGGGCCTTATCGAAGTGCAAGTTTTACCTGATTGGCCTACAGCACTTCGACCTCATCACAGCCCATAGGCCCTTGGTCCCCATTCTTAACCACTATTCGCTGGACGCCATCGAGAATCTCCGCCTCCAGCGCCTGAAGGAGAAGATTTTGGCCTTCGTCTTCACCGCGGCTTGGCACGCAGGTAAGGAGTTGTGCATCCCGGATGCCCTCTACCGCTACCCAGTCAGCCACTCGACACCTGAAGACGAGATACTCAGCACCGAGGCAGGTATCTCCGTCAGCAACATCGTCACTTTGCAGGCCGTACAGTCCCTCGCCAGCACCCAGGCCTCAGTGTCGCCACCCGACAGCGATCAGGCCCTTGAGGAACTACGGACCGCGGCACGCGACGACCCCTCCTACACTCAGCTCTTGGAGAGTGTGAGGACTGGGTTCCCTCGCGACCGTTTTGACCTCCACAACGCCCTACGCCCGTATTGGAAGACATGCGAGGACCTCTACGCAGATGGGGACCTCGTCCTGTACGGTGCCCGTGTGGTCGTCCCTGCAGCTCTCCGTCGTCGCGTTCTGGCCCGCTTACACGACAGCCATCGTGGAGCAGAGGCCACCAAGCGCCGCGCAAGGCAGGCTGTGTACTGGCCTGGCATTGACGCGGATATCGCCAATACGGTCCGTGCCTGTGAGCCGTGCCAGATCATGCTGCCCAGTCAACAGCAGGAGCCCCTCTTGTGCGACGACGAACCCACCAGGCCCTTCGAGTCCGTGTCGGCTGATTTCTTCATCACAGCTGGGAAACATTTCCTAGTTGTCGCCGACCGACTCTCTGGCTGGCCTGTGGTGGTAATCTGTGGCTCGGACACGACGTCCGCGGCCACCATCCGCCACTTCCGGCACCTCTTTCGTGACCTGGGTGTCCCCGGACGTCTGCGGACGGATGGTGGGCCACAGTTCACCAGCCGGGACTTCACAGGATTCCTGGAGCGTTGGGGAGTCCGCCACATCGTGTCAACACCCCACTACTCACAGTCAAACGGCCACGCTGAGGCTGCGGTCAAGACAGTCTAGCACCTCATCCTCAAGGTGGCCCCTTCAGGCAACATAGACTGTGAGGCGTTTGACAAAGGACTCCTGGAGTTACGTAATACTCCCACCCACACAGGACGCTCCCCTGCCCAGATCCTGTATGGTCACCCTCTCCGCTCTTGCGTTCCTGCACTCGCCAAGGCCTTTGTGAAGGAGTGGCAGACCAGAGCCGAGAGCTGCGACTGCCGCGCCGCTACACGTGCCCAGGACGCCAAGGCTCGGTATGACGACCGTACCCGCCCTCATCAGCCGCTGGAGATTGGTGCCCTTTTCCGCGTCCAGGACCCGACGACGACACGTTGGGTCAAGGTGGGCATAGTGATGGGCGTCGGCCGGTCGCGGGACTACAAGGTCAGGATGCCGAGCGGCTGCTTCTGGTGGAGGAACCGCCGCTTTCTTCGGCCAGTCCCACCCCCTGCTGCTGGCCCCCTGACCGAGGACGAGTCCCCTACACCTCACGAGGATCTGCCCCACAGTGCACCTCGATGCTCGAAGCGACTTAGGACTAAGAAGTCCGCTCAAGACAAAGACTATGAGCGTGAGGGGGGGAGGGAGATGTAGGTTATGTATCTAAGCTACTGTGTCGAGTAGCAACCTTGTATATAAGCTACTGTGTCGAGTAGCATCTATGTATGTAATTACGTGGCAACACTGCACGTGTTATGTGGCAACATTGCTCTGAGGCTGCCATATGGCAATGCAGCCTCAGTCTGACTCCGTGGGTCGTGCAACGCGCACGCTAGTCGCTAGTCTCCTATCCGTTAATAAATGGACTTCAGTGTTACCCGGTGTTTCCCTACCCATCACTGCCTTCTTCAGGGAACACTTGGAACCTTCACTGACCGCATTTGATATCCCGGCAACAGCAGTAACGGAACTAACAGTCTGACCATTACAGTTTATGACTCTTGTTCATAAAACATTTCAAAGCAGGTGTCGGAGCTTCATGGAATTGAATGAACCTGTCTCATTACTGAGAGAAGAGTCGTGTTTGTCTCTATTATTTGCGAAATACCTGATCCATTGATCTAGAACCCATATGTAAGAGGGTCGCTCATGTGGACCACTTAGATGATGGAGGGTCACTCATGTGGCCCACTGAGATGATGGAGGGTCACTCATATGGACCACTGAGATAATGTGGGGTCACTCATGTGGCCCACTGAGTTGATGGAGGGTCATTGGGATGATGGAGGGTCACTGACATGATGAAGGGTCACTCCTGTGGCCTACTGAGTTGATGGAGGGTCACTGACATGATGGAAGGTGACTCATGTGGACAACTGAGAAAATGGAGGGTCATTCATGCAGACCACTGAGATGATGGAGGGTCAATCATGTGGCCCCCTGGGATGATGGAGGGTCACTCTTGTAGACCACTGAGATGATGGAGGGTCACTCTTGTAGACCACTGAGATGATGGAGGGTCACTCATGTGGCCCCCTGGGATGATGGAGGGTCACTCTTGTAGACCACTGAGATGATGGAGGGTCACTCATGTGGCCCCCTGGGATGATGGAGGGTCACTCATGTAGCCCTCTGAGATGATGGTGGGTTACTCATGTGGCCCACTGAAATGAGGGAGGGTCACTCATGTGGCCCTCTGAGATGATGGAGGGTCACTTATATAGCCCACTGAGATGAGGGAGGGTAACTCTTGTGTCCCACTGAGAGGATGGAGCTATGAAAATTATGAGCATGAATTAACCCAATAATTTAGCAATAATCAAACAAATAGGTGTTACAAGTGAATATTTTTGTAAGTTATGCATACATTTGTATATGCTAAATATTATAATTTTAATTTTATTGCAGTACACATACCACTGCAGAGAGAAATCACCACCATTTGATGATAAATGTTTCACCATATAATGTAGAAGTTTATGATTTGGACATCCAGCAATACTGACCTAATCTCATGCAGCATACTGTTGGATATGTTTTCCTTTAGCAATTTTTGTTTTGCTTGGCTGCTTTTTGCTTTTGCTTATACTGTGTACAGTAGTAGTTATTGTCCTCAGTATGTTATGCATGAATGCCTTTTTTATTTTGGGTATTTAAGAATGTGTATTAGTAATTGTTGTGCACTTGTTCATGTTATGCTTTAATTATTGTAGAGCCTAGTTGCTATGAGTATACTTTTATTTTGCATGTACAGTTTGTCTTATTAATTTAATGATGTTCATGTTCTCTATAAATAGTTCTTACATTTGCAGCCTTGAACTGATAAAAATATGATCATAAATTTGATTGTTAGACAATAAAGGTAGCATAGCTATTCACTTAAATGTAATTAATTACTGTATAACATGTATCACATTTAAATAAAAAAAATGTGTTTTGTAGTCTATAAGACTATTTATAAATATTTAATAAAATACTTATAAAGATAACAATAAAAGTATCTCTTCAACTATTCCTTACAAAAATAGAATACCGATTATAGGGGCTTTGAAGCTTGCTGAAAAGCCTACTTTGGGTGAGTGAGCGAAGCTAGTGCACTTTGTTATATTAGACCTCAAGATATCACCCTAGGAGGAGAGAATGGGTAACCTGCGCAGGAAAGCTCCTTACTGCCTGCGCTGTATAAGGCGTGCCGGAGTTTAGATTCAGGTGGTCATTGCTTTCCAAAACCTACATCAGGAATAGTCGGGTGATGAAGCCAAAGGAAGGACGGGAAAGTGCGTGCACTAGCTTCGCTCACCAAAAATAGACTTTTCAGCAAGCTTTAAAACCCCTATTTTAGTGAGTCGAGCTTCAGCTAGTGCACTTTGCTATATTCCACAGGAAGGAGGGTGCTATGATGTAAGGGGAGGAGTGAGCACATGACGGTCCATTCAAATTTTATTCTTAGAATAAGCTACATTATTTTTCTTTCTAACGTGCTGTCTGTGGGTCGAGGGGTGAGATCAATTGCCATGCAGGGTGCGTCTGACACTTGGTGAGTCATTTGCTATGAAGCAGGAGGTCGGTTTCCACTGACCCCCTTCCCGGACCTGTGAGAGGGAGTGGGTCCTCAGGAAAGCCAGTGAAGGTACTACACCCTGTACGTCGTAGGGACGTGGGGTCTTACCAGGGTCAGCCTCCTCCTGTCGCAACCTGTCTGCCAATATTCTGACTGACAGCGGGTGGCCCGACTGAGGATGAACGAAGAGATGATGCTGGCTGGTGGTGTTATCGGCCGTTGCGGAGAGGCATTGGCGGAGGATCCCGACAGGTCGGCAGAGTCTGATGCTCGCCCTCCACCTTCCATGCCGTAACCACATGGCGTCTATGGTCAGGGTGGTCTGAGCTACCTAAGAGGCTTGCCATGGGAGAGAGGACGGTTAATTTCTGAGCCCACAAGAACTCCATCAGCTCGTCTGGCACCCGGTCATCCTAGGGGATAAGACTACGGGCCTTGACTGGAGGTCCAGGCCTACTTTATCCCTTGGAAAGAGGGCCTGGCCGGCCACCCGGGTACACCTTCTACCGTCCTGTGGATAGCACGGAACAGGAGGCCAGAGAGTCGAAGGCGTCCAGGGCCGTGATCGGGGACGGTCCTGACAGGGCTGAGACCATCTCCCTTCTCGACAGGCGGAGCTGTCGGAACTGTAAGTACTCCTAACCTAAGTCATCCGCCCGTCGTCGGGCATCTATTTCGGAACGGGGAGAGAGAACTAGGTCCTCCCCCGGCTTTACACTCGAAAAAATGGCCAGTCTCTCCTGGTGCCAGTGCACAACCCAGTCCCGTGGGACCCGAGCCCGCTTGTACGCCCCCTGGCTGATGATGTCATCAGGTGTTTTAAAAGAGAGGGGAGCGTAGGTAAGTGCAGGGACGTTCCTTTCTCCTGAAGAAGGCCTGGGGTTGTAAGAACTGGAGAGATTGCTGATACCGACTCCTGGTCCGAGTCGGTGGGTTGTGGGAGCACTACTCGAGGTGGCCAATATCTCCGGCTTCTACCTCTGGACGGCTAGGGACCGACTTAGACGGAGCAATGAGGAGGTAGAGGGGCCGTCCTCGCCAGCGGCGCCGTGGAAGGTCGCCTGTTCCCCCGGGGGAGGGATCCATAGGAGGTCTGTAGAGGAGAAGGGTCCGTCCTACCCGAACCACCTGGTGAGGGCTGGTAAAGGTGGAGAAGCACACGACTCAGGGAAACCACCTCTGCCTTGTGGTTGACAGAACCTGGGAAGGTCTCCCTCTGGCGGCAAGTGAACCTGGCCGACATTGAGGCAACAAAGAGGCGCTGAGTAATTGTCGTGCGTTGCTGCAGTTGCTGCTTAGGGAGCCTGGACTGAACTGGCGACTGGCGGGGGGCAGCGACCGTGAAGGTCTGGCTGTCACGCATTCCCGCAGGACCTCCTCTGAGAACAGGGATATGGAAGCAAACAACGAAACGACGCCCTTGGCGTGAAGCACCACACAAGAAGCAAAAACACGTAAACAGGGAAAAACAAAAAGCCTGAAAATAAAAGAAGCCAGGAGGGAACCGGCATGTCCAAACAACCCGTTAACATAAATAACTAAGAAAAGAAAACATCCTGGGACACTTCTGACTAAAAAACGCACAGATGGTGCAAAGTAACAGACACAGACCAACTGAGAAGAAAACCTGAAGCAGGAGCAGAGTCTGTAACTTCTAGCTACAGCAGTGAGGCCGGGAAGACTAACCACCGGGATCTAAACTCCGGCACGCCTTGTACGGCGCAGGCAGTAAGGAGCAGCTCTCCTGCACAGGTTACCCATTCTCTCAAGTTTTTCAGTTTTCAAAAAGCTAGTAGCAGCCTAGACGACTCTAGATGTGTTAATATTTGCCTTTTCACCTCCTAGGGTGATATTTTGAGGTCTAATATAGCAAAGTGCACTAGCTGAAACTCGACTCTCTAAAATATATAATATGTGTGTACAAATCAAATCCACTGGCCTGGATATGTTGTGATTAAAGAGGAGAATGACTTGAAACTCTTATAAACGTGCCTTTGTACTTAATCATAACATAAAACATTATGTAGTTTTTCTTGTGACTTTGCTTCTGAGCACCAGTTGGTTTGGGGATATGGGGTTATATGGAGTGATAGTACCTCTTTCCCACTAGCAGTCGCTCCTTAAACTAATAAGGTGGTTAGCGGAGTTTGGCTCACCCATATAACTCAGCTCATATCTCTATCTCCTCGTGGTATCCCCCGGTAACGACTTCGATTTGTCAGCCAAACAAGATATGGGTAGCAGATGATATTCTGTGAACTACTTGAAGTCACTGGCAGTGGGGTGACTGGTCAAATTCCTGGCGGGGTACGGCAGACTGTAATCCCGGCAGTGATTTCGGACGCTTATCTCTATGATAGGGGTCACCTGCCCAAGTTAGATGGGAACTGCGCTACACGAGGAGGTGGCTTCTTCTCTGGAGTACCTAGCTGATGAATCCTCCAAGCATTATTCCAACCATTATGATAATTGACAACACTGATATGGTCCCCAGTCCCGGGCGAAGAGGGGTGCTAAGAATCTCCCGGCTTATCAATACCAGATACATTAAAGAAATTGCTACATGGAATAGTAGAACAATGGCAAAGGATAGTAAACTTGAACAGGTGGAGAGAGTGTTCAAACAGTACAGAATTGAAATTATGGCGTTGAATGAAACAAGATTGGGAGGAATAAATAGAGTAGTGACACCTGATGGAAACACCTTGCTTGTTTCCGGTAGAGAGGGTGATTTAAGACGAGATGGCGTCGCGTTACTGTTGAGTAGAAATGCATCGAGAGCGCTGACAGAATGGAAACCAGTTGGTACAGGAAGAATGCTGTTAGCAAGACTGAAGTCTAAGCAAGCTAATATGAGCCTTGTAGTGTGTTACGCGCCTACAAATACCTCACCAGATGAATCGAAAGATGCTTTCTTTGAGCAACTACAGGATGTTTTGAGTAGTATTCCGGACAGAGATATAAAGATAGTTCTCGGCGACTTTAATGCGAAGGTGGGAAGCAACAATCGTAGCATGGATCAGGTCATGAAAAAAATACGGATTGGGCGAGACTAATGAGAATGGTATGCGTTTGATCAGTTTGTGCTCGGCTAACAACCTCGTTATTGGCGGGACAATGTTTAAGCATAAAGATATACGTGAACATCTCCAGATGGGAACTATCGCAATCACATTGACCATGTTATGATTGGGAAGCAGAGGTGCAACTCGCTACGAGATGTGCGGACGTATACCTGTAGAGGTGCGGATGTCGGAAGTGACCACCAAATGGTTGTGGCAACAGTACAGTTGAAATTAGAAACGAGAGAGAGAAGCGAGGAACTGACTAGCTATGATACCAAGAAACTGCTAGACCCCCAGATTAAAGAAGAGTTTCAACTTGAATGCCGCAACCGCTTCATTGTATTGGAGACATTGAATGAAGAGGAACCAGGGGTGTCCGAAGTCGAAAACATGGAATGTGGATACCCGATGAACAGACATTAAACAGTTGTATCAGGGCTCAGCTGAGAAAGTTTTTGGAAAAAAAGAGAAGAAATAAGCGGAAGAAGTGGATCTCAGAAGAGACCTGGAGCATTATACAAAATGAGACATACACAGAAAGTGTATGTTGATAGACTTGAAGGAGATGAAGATGCTCTTAAAATAGAAACAACCAAATACTGGAGTCTTAATAGCGAAGTTAAACGACGTACAAGACGTGATAAGCGGCCTTTTCTGGAGAATATGGCAGAAAAAGCAGACAGGGCACTTAATTCCAGTAATAAACATGGAGTAAGTAAGGCATACGATATAATTAAAGACATCGCAGGTCTAGGCAAGAAAAAAAAGACGACCAGTACGTACTATGAACGGAGAGTTGATAATTATCAGAAGAACGTATAAAGGAACGATGGGGAGAGCATTTCTTGATGGTAATAAATAAAGCCTTCCATAGCGCTAATACTCTTACTATACATCAGCCTGAAGAACAATTGGATGTCAATATGGGTATCATTACGGTGAGGGAAATTGAAAGGGCACTAAAACAGTTGAAGAACAGGAAGACACCAGATCTAGATGGAATAAATGGAGAAATGTTGAGAGCCGACTCGAATGGTGCATGTCAAGTACTATTAAAGCTATTTCAAGAAATATGAAGCACTGTTGTTGCCCCGGATAAATGGAAACAAGGAATCATTATAAAACTGACCAAGAAAGGTGATTTACGAGAGTGTGGAAACTGGAGAGGGATAATATTAACAGGAATAGTATCGAAGGTTTTCTGTCTGGTCATACTGAAATTCAAGAATCCTTAGACCAAAGGGTGACAGATGAACAGGCAGGGTTCAGAAAATCAAGAAACTGCAGTAATCATATACAGCATTCGCACTACGTCACATAATACAGCAGAATGTGGAATTCAGAAAACCGTTGATAATGGCATTTGGGATTTTGAGAAAGCCTTCGATAGCGTACATAGACCAACTATGTGGAAAATCTTACGGAACTATGGAATGCCAGAAAAAACACGTTTGTTTGATAGAAGAAATTCACAAGGGCAGCAGATGTCTTGTGAACGTTGATGGCCAACTTTTCCTAGAATTCAATGTCGAGAGTAGGGTGTTGCAAGGTAATGTTTTGTCTCCATTGCTGTACTCTGTACTCATTGATTTCGTATTGAAAGAGATAGTGGGTGATAAGAGAGAAGGGATCGAATGGGTCGACGATAAATACCTCGCAGACTTGGATTATGCAGACGCTACTAATAAGCAGATCCATTCAGAATTTGCAAACTATGGTTAGCAGACTGGAGGTAAAGGGAAAAGGAGCTTGATTTACGATCAATGTTCGAAAAACAGAGGTTATGAAAACAGACCGAGAAATTGAAAGGAACATTCAGGTGGAGGACCAAATTATAGAAGAAGTTCCTATTTTCAAGTATTTGGGGACACTTGTCAAAAACGATGGATCACTTGAAGATGAGTTTCAGGACAGATTAAGAAGAGGCCATCAAGTTATGGGTATACTGGGCAAAGTGTGGAAGTCACATAGACTAACACTCCAAACCTTACTGAGATTATATACGTCACTGGTAAGACCCGTTTTGGTATACGGAAGTGAATCTTGGTATGATAATGACACTTTATCCAGAAGATTCCGAACTTTCGAGAAAAAGGCATTGAACATAAGATGGCGTGATCGTATTAAAAACGAGACGATAAGAGAAGTCGCAAATGTTCCCTATATCGATGAATATATATATATATATATATATATATATACACAGTTTGTCTGTGTGTTTGTTTGTGTGTTTGTGTGTGTGTGTCCGCACGAGAATCTCGGAAACTACTTTACCGATCTGTAGTGATGATGGATGGTGTCATATCTAGTGATGATGATGGATGGTGTTATATGTAGTGATGATGGTGATGATATATGTAGAGATGATGGATGTTGTTATATGTAGTGATGATGGGTGGTGTTATATGTAGTCATGATGGGTGGTGTTATATGTAGTGATGATGGATGGTGTTATATGTAGTGATGATGGGTGGTGTTATATGTAGTGATGATGGATGGTGTTATCTATATAAAACAAAGAAGTCTCTCTGATTGTGTGTGTGTGTGTGTGTGTGTGTGTGTGTGTGTGTGTCCGCACGAGATTCTCGGAAACTACTTTACCGATCTGTAGTGATGATGGATGGTGTTATATGTAGTGATGATGATGGATGGTGTTATATGTAGTGATGATGGATGATGTTATATGTAGTGATGATGGATGATGTTATATGTAGTGATGATGAATGGTGTTATATGTAGTGATGATGGATGAAGTTACATGTAGTGATGATGGGTGGTGTTATATGTAGTGATGATGAATGGTGTTGTATGTAGTGATGATGGATGTAGTTACATGTAGTGATGATGGGTGGTGTTATATGTAGTGATGATGAATGGTGCTATATGTAGTGATGATGGATATTGTTATATGTAGTGATGATGGGTGGTGTTATATGTAGTGATGATGAATGATGTTATATGTAGTGATGATGAATGGTGTTATATGTAGTGATGATGGATGAAGTTACATGTAGTGATGATGGGTGGTGTTATATGTAGTGATGATTAGAATATAAAATAATAACAGCTTAATGGTAAAAAAATATACTTTGTTGTAGTGAAAAACATGGTGGAACTTACATACACCGTTAATTAACTATTGATGGAAAAAGAAGTTTTGGGGAATGAACAGTGAGACAATGTGGAGCCTCCTGGAGGGTGGCGTCCTGCCGTTGCCTAGTGGATAAGCCTCCCAGAGGGCAGCGATTCTGCTAGTGTTATAATATTTATATATACTTGTGACACTTGTCAGATGCTTCTGGTGTTATTGTACAGGGGTACCCAGTGACGGCACTAGGATCCCGGTTCCTCTATCAAGGAATAAAATATTGAAATTGAATTGAAACTGAATCGATGAATGGCTGATGAAGAATAAACAAAGGTGGCTAGGGCACGTTCTGCGTGTGCGTCTGGATAGAGCATTGAGAGAGGCGGTAGAGTGGAGAGTGGACGGAACGAGAAGAAGAGAAAGACCAAGGCCTACATGGATCCGACTATGAGAAGGGAGACAGAGGACGTTTTTTAGTTTAACAAATTTATTGACAAAGCTGAGTATATCAGGTCTTGACACTGAGGGTGGTATCACTTCTCACTGCCACGCAGGACAGAGTTTCATACACAAAGAAATGCATCATATTCATTAACAGTATATATAGGTCAGATTCATGTGGGTAATGTCACGGTTCACTGCCATGCAGGACAGAGGTTCGTACACAAAGAAATACATCATATTCATTAGCAGTATATATAGGTCAGAGTCATGTGGGTGATGTCACTGTTCACTGCCACGCAAGACAGTGGTTCATATACATTGGACGTCATATTCTAATTGAAGATTAATCAGTGTGGGCTAGCAAATCTGGGACCAACAGCAAGAATGTCCTCAAGCATCCCCCGATTCAATGTAGTAATTACAAAGTTCATGATACAGTAAGCCAGGTGGCCTGAAGTCTTTGACAGTGTCACACCCAATAATATAGTGCTCAAGTGTATGCTTTAAAGGTTGATCACAAAGTTTACATGCTGAATGTTCCGGTATGGGCACAGCGCCACCAACTTGCCAGATGTGCCTGTATCCTAGCCTAATTCTGGCCACGACCATATCAAACTGTCTGGCTCCGTCCCCATGCTGGCCATACCGGCACCTCTCGTCACAAAATTTGTCACATTTTCCAATGCTACAACTGCCAGGTCCCTCCGCATTTCTCACTTCTTCAGTTCTTCCAGAGCAGAGTTCATGATTCTGACTTGAATGCTTTTAAGCACAGCATTGGACAGGCCAAGGTCACGGTCAATATTTTCTTTCTTACATGCTTTATTGACCAGTCTGTCAGCACGGTCATGATACCCAATTCCAACAGGGGACGGAATCCACACAAATTCGACACGAAAGTTGTTCTCATTGGCAGCTATCACATTTCCCCCAATATCTCATACAACTTTAGACATAGAACCCGAGCCCGTTCATTGATTTCAAAGCACTCTGAGAGTCACAGAATATCACCCCACCTCCATTTTCTTTAAGGCAGCCTGCAGCCAAGTAGATTCCAGCTAGTTCAGTTTGTGTTGTGGTGGCCCAGCCGTTCAGCCCTTGCCTGCTTGACACCTTCTCCTTTTCTTTATATATCACAATTGCACAGCCCGTTCCACCTGCGTTTGTCTTCACAGAACCATTAATAAAAGCATAATATTCACTTGATTTAATACTCTCTATGTGTCTGTTAATAATTTCTAGTGTGACACATCTCATCACATGGGTGTTTAACACTCGCTTACCACCAACAGGAGCGTAACCAACAGGAACTGATACATCCAGCCAAGGAGGAATGCCATTAATGGGCTCGTCTGGGGTGATTGGAACATTCAGTTTCAAGAGATCCGCAACACTTCCACGATGCCACGCCCCAGAGAGTCTTTTGTGGAAGGTCAGCCCGAGCTCCTTCCTCACGGAGTTAAATACAGCCATGGAAAGGGCTCAAGATCGAAATGGCTGGTGCGAGTATGTGGAGGCCCTTTGCGTCGCACGGCGTTGGAGGCGGTAACACGTAACAGGTAACAGTTGGTTGAACTTAGCAAAGGTACAGGAATTGTACGGTAGGGGGAATGATTATACAGTATAGGAAATCCCTTAACTTGATCATAGTGGGAGTCATAGATATATGTATCGTGGTTTTTGCATAATATTCATTTTCTATCATAGTAAAACCTTAAAAGATAAAGACAATCGTTCTCCTTCTTAGGAACGCCTGGTCATTAGATGGCGTGCCAGTCGGAGGCCTCAAAGTAAAGTATGAGAGACGCGCTTCCTGCTATACACATTCCTTGGCATGGTGACTGACATGCCAGTGAAACAAACATGGCGAGAAGGAAAGGGCTTTACCGATGTGTTGCGTGTGGCATAAATAAAAACTACAATAAAGACCTGAGGTTTCACTACTTCTCAAACGGCAAGAAAAGGTAAGTAGATATATTTAGTAAGCGTGACACAAGTTTAAACCATATTTTCGAAAAGCAGCAGAGAAGATGTGAGTAAAACCAAGGCTCACTTTCAAAAGTACACAATATTACCATATTGTGTTATAGGATACAGCATCAGAAAGATTTTATGGAATTTCACTAAATGTTCAGGAGATGTTGTTTAGGCAATATAAAGTAAAAACAAATGTTATGACAATGCACAGAACCTATTAGAGCCTGGCCTAACCTTTTTTTTGCGGGGATTAGCCCACCCGGGCACAGGTCATCGACCGACAATGGAGACTAGGGGGGTGAAAAAATAAGAGTAAAAGTAATTAAAAATAGAAGAGAAAAAGACTATTAATCTCCACTACAAAGAGGCCGGTAAACCAGCTTTTTAAAGTGAGACAGATTGTAAGAGTATGGAAACACAGAAGAAGGCAGGGCATTCCACAGTTTGGCTCTGTGAGGAAAGGATGTACTATAATGGGCTATTCTAGTGTGACCGACATCCACACAGAAACGGTGGGCACCACGAGCAAGACGAGTGTTACGAGCCCTCTGCCTTGCCGGCGGTACACAGGATGCCAAATCCACCGAACATAGCCCGTTAAAGTGCTTGTGAAAGAGAGAGAGTGAAGCAACATTGCCGCGAAGAGAAAAGCAAGAGAGATCATCAATAAAAGGAGGAAAGTTAATAAGACGAAATGCCTTTGATTCCACCCCGATATAATAGTTGGACAGAAGAAGAGCCACCTCAGATATGAGAGCAGTACTCCAAGTTAGGACGAACGATTCCCTTATAAACTTGAAGCAACTGCTCAGGGGTGCAGTAACGCATCTGTGCAGCATTCCCAACTTTCGGGAGGCAGCCTTAGCAATGTTGTAGATGTGTCGCCTCCATAACATATTAGAGGAAATGGTGAGGCCTAGTATATATATATATCTGTTTTAGAATTTGATAAAATGATTGCGTCCCTGAAATGTGATTGGTGGGAGATCTATCTTGGAAAAAGTAATTAGCAAATACTGCGTTTTATTACTATTGTATTTAACCAAGTTTCTACCTCCCCACTCGGAGATGCTGTATAGATCCGCATTGGTAGAAGAAACGATGTCAGCCCCTAGAAACAGATCTAGTTTGAGAGTTAGGGGGAAAGGAAAATTTTGAAAAAGAGGGAACGGTAGAATCATCAGTGTACGAATGGATAGAATTAGTCGTAGTGTGAAGTAAATCATTGATAAAAATAAGGAGGAGAGTAGGCGAAAGAACTGTGGAACACCACTATTGGTTGAGAAAAAGCGAGAGATCGATCTCTCGACAACAACTGCCATGGATCGGTTCTCAAGGAAGCTAGAAATTAGAAAACAAAGTGGGGGAGAGAAACCATAAGAGGGAAGTTGTGAAAGCAAAGACTTGCGCGATATCCTGTCAAATGCTTTGGAGAAATCGAGGGCCACAACAAAAAGTGTCCTCATAATCCCTAAGAGAGGATGACCAAAGATGGGTGCAGTAGGAGAGCAGATCACTAGTAGATCTCGTCTGGCGAAAGCCATACTGGTGATCCGAAAAAAGAGAAAGGCGTTCAAGGTGACGCAGAAAATGAGAGTTTAAGATTGTTTTGAAAATCTTAGAGATGAAGTTAGGACAACGGGGCGATAGTTAGAGGGATTAGAATGGTCACCCTTCTTCGGGTTGGGCTGAGCTGAGGCATGCTTCCAAGAAGAAGGAAAAGTTTGGGTTTTCAGGCAAAGGCGCAAGAGGCGAGCAAACACAGGAGCCAGAATTTCAGCACACTCCCTCAGAACACGAGGGGGTATTCTATCCGGCCCATGCGTCTTATTCACATCCAAACTGGATAACACACCAGCAACCCTACGAGTGGAGATTAGAGGAAAGTGCATAGGTTCAGTAGGAGGAGCAGGAGGGATAGAGTTGGAATCGTCTAATGTGGAATCAGAGGAGAATAAGGTGCCAAAGAAATTCGCTTTATCATGGGGAGAGTTGGCTATAGAGTTATCAGGTCGGAAGAGAGGAGGAAAAGAGGGAGTGCAGAAGTTATTACAGATGTTTTTGGTTAAGGACCAGAAGGATTTACTAGAAGAAGAGTTAGCCAGGACAGCGGTCTTTCTTTTAATAAAATTCCGCTTGGCCCTACGAAGAATAGCCTTACAGCGATTCCTAGAAGTAATGAAAGCGGAGTGGGTAACAGGAGGAGGCAGTTTCAAAACTTGATACGCCCTAACTCTTTCCCTACATGCAAGAGAACCAGAGCGATCAAACAATGATTTTAACTTTATCTAACGTATAGTCGCCTCCAAGATTCTTCGAACACTGCTGGAGACAGCTGGCAATTCAAGGCCGTTTGTTTACTATAGTACGTAGTATAATATAATACGAAACAACAAAGCCCAACCATTAGTTAAGCAACAGGGAACCAAGTAACCAATCACCGATAACCTTTTACATTCATTCATAATTTTTACTAAGTACTATAGTAAACAAACGGCCTTGATTTGCCAGGTGTCTCCAGCAGTGTTCGAAGAATTTTGAACGAGACTGTACCTAACGTGCCTCACTTTATCTAACCTTAACTCACCTACCTAACCTGGTAGATATATAGTCTCGGGCATCACGGGTTTTGGAAGTTGAAATTATATTTTTCCATTTTTTTATGTTTTAAGTGATTCTGACTATTATTTCTATCGCAAATCATCTAACTAACCTAACCTTGGAGGTAAAATTGCGTTTGCAAGGGAAACGTCACAGAAGAAAAGTGTCATAGAAATGTTGAAAACTATTAAATATGATATGAAAATCCCAATATTCTAGTGGTGTCCGAAGTTATTATAATAAGAAAATAAATATATAGTTCTTTGGTTGTCATC
>NW_024748502.1:1181162-1246389 GCF_018991925.1 Homarus americanus
ACATAACAATAACCGTATTTTTTCTTCATTTACCTGAGTAGTTCATCATTTGTCAAACAAAATAAATTTAATGTTAGACATGGGTTGACTCATAAACCCTCGAGAGACTGATCCTCAATATGGACTTCTGTCCCTGACTGGCACCTGTCACACAAGAGAAAAAATATGGCCTATTATGGTAATGGTAGAGGAGGCGGCTGACACCAGAAGGACTTGGTAATGGTAGAGGAGGCGGCTGACACCAGAAGGACTTTGTGGATTTTCTTCATTTTTTCTAGGTTTGTTTTATGGTGGTTTTGAATAAGAATTTTGATATTAAAAATGCTACGTGTAATTGGAAATATTTGTCCTAATTTTTCCCGCTGATTAAGTCAGTCCGCAACACATACAATATGTGTAAAAGAAATCAAACCCAGCACATACTTTAAACACAGCTAAATTTGCTGCAACATTTTCCTTTTGTTTTGACCATTATATTTTCATACTGCATTTGGAAATGGGAAAACAATTTGAGTTAGGTTAGGTTGGTTAGGTAAATCGAGATTAGGTTTCGTTACGTTAAGTAAGGCTTGGTTCAGTTAATGGCACACAATACTCTAATCACATTCATTTGTCAGTATCATCATTAAAACCATCTCGCAAAAATGAACAAACTCAATAAGGTCCTTCAGGTGTTCACTGTATACTCAACCTTTACCCATACTTTCATCTGAAACTTATATTAAAGGCAAAAACTTATGTTGTAACCATCTTTAATATATCTTGTGAATATCATAGCACAACTTATTGACAAAGGTATCGGTAATTATTCTCATGTCCAACTTAATTTCCTTAGATAATTGATGCTATTATTTTCATCATACCAGATGTATAACTTGGATGAGAAACCTCAATATAGCCTTTCTGAAGACTAAAATGCTTCATCAACTAAATATATCTCATGTTGTCTGTAACAACCACTTCAATCCTGATCATTACTCAACTGCTTGTCTCCTTTTTTCTACTGTACTACCAATAGCAGGTTAGTTGATGTTATCCTTCTCTTAACTATATTGCTATACAGTATTTATTTTATCTCGTTTTCTTCTTCATGTGTAATGGTTGTTGTAATATTTTTAGACACGTTCTATTTATTTTGGACCAGACTTTTACTTCTGGGCATAAGTATGGGACCCAAACTCAGTTTAATCTTATTCAACCTTATGCATAGTGGGCAATCACTGCTCAGGTATCAGTCTTCCAAAACAGAAGCAATACTAATTATTATTTGATACAGAAGCTGAACTATAGGACCTCCTCCCCCTTCTTTCGACATCTACAACTCTCTCCTCCTTCTGCGAGTTTCAAATTACCAAATGTAGAAACGCTTTTGTCATTAACCATGTGCAGCAGAAATAGAAAAAACAAATTGAAAAACAAAAAAATCGAGCTTGCAGAGTGTATATTATACAAACTCAACTTTTCTAACTACTGAAACTTTTTCCTGTGACTTTTTATGACATTTTGTGGAGGATTTGGCACTATATGATGTGTGATGTGTGGAAGGGGAGGGAGGGAGGGAGGGAAAGTTAGGGGTTAAGGGAGGGTAGGGGTTAAGGGAGGGTAGGGGATGAGGGAAGGTAGGGGATGAGGGAGGGATGGATAAGTAGGGAAGAGCTAGGGGTTAAGGGAGGATTAGAGGGGTGAAGGAGGGATAGATAGGGCGACGGAGAGGGTACGAAACGGTATGGGGGTGAGGAGGGACTAGAGGGGTGGGAGGGTTAGGAGATGAGGGATAATTGGGAGGGGTGAGGGAGCCTAATCTAAACTGACTATGACTGAATCAACTGACAAGTACTACGTGTAAAAAACGACTCCTCTGGTTACTCCCCTGTACCTTCTACTGACTTAATTACCTGAAGCCATTTACCTGCAATCAAGTGGCCCACCTGAGTAAGAGTCACATTCATGATTACCCTTCTGACCAAACTTGTACTTTAGAACCTTCAATAAGTGAGCCACAAAACATCATGTCTCTGAGGCAACACAAGCCTCCCGTTTAATCAACTTGGACGAGACGCAACATGATATAAAAATAATTACTCGTTGTGTCGTCGTGGTTGAGTTTCAGTGGTATTGTAACGTTTATTTTTGGGGTTTTCTTATGATAGGAATAAGTATTTGTGATGATTACAATGATGATGATGATGATGGTGATGATGAGTATTATAAGAAAATATGAAACATGACATTTAGATTTATAATCATAACATAAAAATAATAACATCATAAGAATAATGACAAATATTAATGATAACAGGGCTGCCTAGTATGGGCCAATGGAGCAGCTGCATATTCCTCCATTCTTATATGCGTATGATTTTTGTAGTACCAATAGTAGTAGTAGTAATAATAATAATAATAATAATAATAATAATAATAATAATAATAATAATAATAATAATAATAATAATAATAATAATAAAATAATAATAATAATAATAATAATAATAATAATAATAATAATAATAATAATAATAATAATAATAATAATAATAATAATAATAATAATAATAATAATAATAATAATAATAATAAAAATAATAATAATAATAATAATAATAATAATAATAATAATAATAATAATAATATAATAATAATAATAATAATAATAATAATAATAATAATAATATCAACAATGCTAAATCACTTATAAAGAGAATAGTGCAACATGAAGCATTTGAACGTAGCAATTAATTCAACTGGCAGTCACTTTCTATTAAAGATGATGGTGCCTAAACTTGCAGCTGCATCGTGGTCTGCTGATCAATGTACTTCCCCTTAACACTCAGGAGAATTAACCAATTAAATATAATAGTTTTCCTTCCTTTTCATATTTTGCTAAGCAAATAACAGAGATCTATAATTATAACTCCAATTCGTTTACTATAATGAACTCTGCATTTAAGCCTAAGCTTTTGATAATGTAATTAGATCTAATTAATAATTCCTCTATATGATATGTATATTTAATAACATAGGACAAAAAGAGTTATTATTTTTGTTATCAATTATAAAATAACTAACACACGTCTGAAAGTAAACTAGCTCTTATCAACTTTAATTAATCTTATACATTGAAAGCTAGATTGTCAACACAGGTAATTCTAACCCATCTTTATTTCAACTCAAATTAATTACATATATAAGTTTTCCTATACACCTGGACTATTCAATTACCAAAATAATAGTGCCCCATAACAATCCAATGCACGTAATACAAATAACTACTGTACTCTTCACTAACAAGTTACAGGGAAATCGGTACAGTTGTTTGCCTCATTAGTCTAGGCTTCAGTCAGATTAAATTGGGGTATTTGCTTAGTGTATTTAGAGAGTGTAATTGTGTATTGGTGTGTAAGTTGGGTGTGTTGGCTGAGGGTGGAACAGACCTGCTGCTCTCATACCCAGTTGTGTATTTAACCATCAACAAGGTACCAGGTTTTAGGAATCCAGGAGAATACCACAATTATATATGTTTTCCAATTTTTTTTATTGTCGATTAAAAAATAAATAGTTTTATTCTTACTTTCAAGAACAAATGCACTTAAATTGCCAATTATACGAAAACACATACATACATACATACATACATACATACATTTTATTACTTGTGATTTACGTTCGTTCAATTATACTCTTTCCCTCTGTCTTTTTCATTATTCTTTATTTCCCATTATTCCCTTTATCAAGTTGTCTGAGTAGTTTATCCCTCTCTATCTCCCTCTCTCATCCAGCTGCGTGTCTCTCTTTTTTAATATATTTTTCCTTGTTTTCCTTTTTATCTCTTTCCTTTCCTCTCTCTCTCTCTCTCACACACACACACACACACATAAACCTACAATTGCAACACGAAATTGCACCAATTGTCATCATTTCCAGTATTTTCAGATTCATGTTCAAATTCTGCTTAAATTATTGAGATTCAACATTGCAACGAAATTTCCAGGTTTGTGAGAAATACACGACAATCTACCACTGAGGACGATGGTTTAAGGTTTAACCCTTTAAGGACGATGGTTTAACTCCTTCAGGACAATGGTTTAAGGTTTTACCTTTTGAGGTCAATGGTTTAAGATTTAACCCTCTGAAGACAATGGTTTTAAGGTTTAACTTTTTGAAGACAATGGTTTAAGATTTAACCCTCTGAAGACAATGGTTTAAGGTTTAACTTTTTGAAGACAATGGTTTAAGATTTAACCCTCTGAAGACAATGGTTTAAGGTTTAACTTTTTGAAGACAATGGTTTGATGTTTAACCTTTTGAAAACACAGTGGTTTAAGAATTTATTCTTTGATAACGATGGCTTAAGGTTTAACCCTTTGAGGATAATGGCTTAAAGCTTAACCCTTTAGGGACTATGGTTTGAGGTTTAACCCTTTGAAGGCGATGGCTTAAGATATATACTCAGAGATAGATAGTTTAAATCAGAATTTTAGGTAAGGATGGTTTGACAAGGTGCTGTTTAAAAAAAAACAGCCTATTGACAAAATTGCCATTTTGGCCATTTTTCGGACAATTTGAACCATATTTGGCTAAATTATCTTTATCAGCATTTGGATGTTTTGATGATGTGCATCTATGTTTAAAGGTGCACTGAATCACACAATATTGGTTGTTCATACAATATTTAATGAAGAAGTGACCAATATTGACTAATTCTGGCAAATTTTCGACCAACGTTGGTAAAATGTGCACTTCTATGGTACGAACAGATTGCACGTATCAGAGTCATTTCATGTCATACACTACATCAGGGTTTCAATCAGGGGAATTCCCAGGGGAATTCAGGTTTTCAGGGAAACTGATTCGGAGCAAGAGATATGTTCGATGAGAAATCAATCACAGAATTTTGGCCCTTGATGCGATTCCTACCCAAAAGTGGCAAGAGCTATCCGTGCATTGCTTCCGTTTGTGTCGACATATCTTGTGAGTCAGGCTTTTCAACTCTGTTGCAAATTAAAACGAAGCAACGTAGTAGATTAGAGGTAGAAAATGACCTGCGTTCCTTTCAAGCACCTCCGCGTATCCCAGAATTGCGAAAAAAAAACACTCACAGGTTTCTCATTGACTGTAATCTTCATCTGAATAAAATTAATTACAAATTTACAATATCCTGGTATTCTATTGAACTTTTGTTTATTGCATTATGCTTCAGTTTGGTCTGTTAAGTAATTCATTATAAATATAAAACTATTTTACCTTTATTCAAGTTTATAAATCCATCAACATTTTCAATTGCATTTAATTAAAATCTATAAAAATAATCCATGTAAAATTGTAAATGTATATGTACTAATATGGAAAAAATAAAGGATTTTCAGTATTATATGCATATTATTTGGAATGCACTTTTTGAGGCAGACAATCTTGGAAAGGAGGGGGGAATGACATTCTGACATATGGTGAAAGGGGTGCATGGGGCAAACAAGGTTGAGAACCACTGCACTACATAATATGGTATGGGATATTAACTATGTGTGTGTGTGTTAAATTTGGACAATCTGGCCACATTTGGTAAACTCTCATTTTCGAGTACTAATGTGTGTGTATTTTCGTTGCAGATGGATGATGATGGTATAGAGATGTCTTTGCAGTGCCTGCTGCATGTAAATGATACAGACCATGATGGTGATAAAGTTACTACATTTACTGAACAGACACGTAAAACCGCTGGGGATATAGCTGAAGCCAATAAAACAATATCAGAAGAGATCAACATACCCTGTTGTTTCGGGGTTGCCATATTATGTTCCGTTATCAATCAGCAGCAGGGTACCTCGTAAATGGTTTGGGTGCAACACACATTTTAATAGAAAGTGCTGCCCTCACCAAGGGTTCCCTCATTACCTTTCTGGCAAGAAAACACTATAATAATGCCAGAAGATTGCACATGCTCCTCGCAACTGCAATCAGGAGCAAACATATGGACTTGTTCTTGCAACTGGAAGAGGCATGTGATAGCTATGAACATTTTGGTGAAGCCCTGAAGACTGTCCAAGCATCACCATCCCCTGAGAGGATGAAAGACTTGGAAGAGACAGATGAGTACATAACATTCATGATGACCTATATAGGCAAATTTCTGCGATGATACCACAGCTGGCAAACATGGTGTTGATGTACAGGTCTGGATGAACTATATTAACTTGATTGATGTATACATGTTGTTCAGTAGAGCTGTACGAACAAATGATGTGGACCTTTTCATCTTCATGCATGGGAAAATGATTGAAATTTTCTTTGCTGCAATTAGCCGAAGTTATTCATGCTACATGTGCTTGTACTGTCTGAGACTCATGAACATGGATACAACCCATCCTGGCATTAGGCAACAACTTGAACGAGGTGGTTTATCTGTGAGATTGTCGTCCAATTCCTTTGCTAGACAACCCGTGGATCAAGCACAAGAGAGTACAATCAATGCAGATGCAGCTTCACGACAAACTGGAATCACCGTCTTCCATCAAAGTCAAGGAGCAACCAGACGCTGGAAAGTTTCTATATCAGCCAGAAGCGCCATAGTTAGGCAAGTGTTTGAAAAAGCATCAATAAAGAATAATAATAATCTAATCCATGAACTTAGAAAGTCAAAGGTAAGTAAATATCAAAGACACTTGGAAAGCATTTCCAAAATGATTGAGGCTACTATGAATCCTTTTGTCGAGTCCCTGCTCGAGGCCACCAATCTGCACCACCTAGCAGATGGCAAGAAAATGTCAGATGTAGTGAAAGAGCAGGGGCGCACCCAGAAATTGAGTAGGGGGGGTTTCCAAATTACATCGAGAGGTCTGGGAGCAGTAGCGAGCCCTTTCAGCTGGGGGGTCCGGAAAAATTTTGAAATCTGTCCAATATTTGACGCCATTTGCACTGAATCTTAGGAAATAATCTGAGGTTGAAGATTGTGTAATTTAGCATCCTAATCTTTGTATATAGACTTATATAACAGGATAATAGAAGTCATAAAATTTTTTAAAAATATTTTATTTACGCATGTGAAGTGAGGACGAGAAGTGGGAACATGTTCCTTGACCCAGCATGCTCGATCTCCAAAGCAGTATTATCGTACGATACAGTTATTTGAAGCACACTTGCGAAATCATCAAATTTAGAAAGTGGACGGAAAAATAATTTATAAATATGTAAAATTTATAGAAAATGTACAATGTAGATGAGAAAATAAAAAACAAACATTAAATCTCAATATTTCACACTGTCTGGCAGTGCTGTAAGGCATGCATCTGCATGGGAATGACAGAGGGTGGAAGTTACCGTGGCGTGGGTGAGGTCAGGTAAGTTGACCCAACCTTCGTGTTACTAAGGTGTCGCCAGGTCAGGATGGGTTGGCCGCACCATGCAGTACCTGGAGGGGGTTTCGGGCAACCAGGAACCCCTGGCGCCACTGAAGAGGACATACAAATTCTCTTTGTTTTGGGAAACAAGTGATGAGTGCTTCTAAGAATGCTTAAAGGATCTTACAAGGTTTGAAAGCCCACTGCAGAGACGAAGTGTGAGAAACTGTGCCAGTGCTGAGCAAGAGCAAAGTACGAGTTTGTTGTGCTGAAAATCTTTCTACAGAAATACAAACTGACCGAGTCAAATAGTCCATTGGAGAAAATAAAGGGAATTGAAGCAAATATATTCTGGTGCAAAAGCTGGCGAGGTGCAACTAAGTGGCATATCTCTGGAAGCATTAACATCTAAGAAAACCACTAGAGAACTTTGAACCCACAGATAATGGCAAAACTGCCTGTACAGGACTTTTGGCCGGGACTGTACAGTGAGGATGTAGTTGTTGTAGGCTGGAGCTGACTCAGTCCATAATACAACCAACTACTAAATCTGTATTCATTACCTTATTCCCTAAAAAATCTTACCAATCACACCACGAAAAAAAAATCAAATAACACTTCACTAGGCCTTACTTGGCAGAATACATAGACATACTGTTAAACTTAAATGGGAAATAAGCAAATTTGCTGACAGTGTGTTTCCAATATGGCGTTTCGGTTGAATTGCTTTCAGTAATAACACAAGAAAGGACTGTAGATGTTTCCATTATATAGGTAAAACTGTTTTAAATATAATTAAAACATTATTCATTAATAATAATACATCGAGTGAGTGTTTGAATCATTTGAACATTTGTGAACTGCAATCCCTCACTCCATTATACTCATGTATTTACAGTGTTAGCTGGCGGGGTAAAAATACGGAAAAGTTTAACCATGGAACTTCAGATTAATTTATATTTCATGTAGATCCACAATGGAAACATCTTCAGTTGCCTCTGAAGATGTCTTGAGTAAAAACGAAGGCTATGGTGCTCCATTGTTTCCCTTTTCCTGTGATTTTATCGATAATTAATTTATATATAGGAAGATAGAACGAAACAAATAAGGGCAACGTCAGAGTAGATGGCTTACACCAATGAGTTGTTTGATTTCGCAAATTTTTTCCACAGATGTTCTTTGGATGAAAGTAATAAAAACGGTGCGGTAACTTTTTATTTTTATTTTAAGGATTTTTTTAGTTTCTATCTACGACGACAAATCGCCTGCAGTGGGAAAGTATGAAGGATGAGGGATACTGTTGGGGTAAAACAAGGTGAAAAACTGATCATATGACACTAAAATGATGTATCTACATGCTTTGTATCCGAAGAAAAGGTCTACCACGGCTCTCGAGCTGAACATGTGTTTTTCCGATGGTTTAAACAATTTTAATTTAATTTTTTCTTCTATGTCATTTCCCTCGCAGATGACCTACAATTACCTAACCTAACCTCCTAACAGGGAGACTCCGCCTCCTGGATCCCACGGTATATTTATGTCATTTGTCAGGTTTCTCTGACAGGAAAGGGTAAAATTAGTTTAAGATTGTATATAATCTAAATTGTATTGGGTTGCACTGAAACTGCATACTAAATAGGGATATGGTGATGTTTAAATGGAAAAATTATCCCTGACAGAAGAGGCAAGTGTACATTATATAAACGCTACTCCGGAAAATATGAGTAACCAACACAATCATGTTTGTTGATTACGAACTCTAAATTAAATTCATGAGTTACAATAAATAATGACTTTACATAATCTCTACTGAATAACTAATAATTAACTCATTAAATGATGTATATTTGTTAGTAATAAATCAATATGAAAATCATTTATTATTAAATGATTAATTGAGTAATTGGTATCCTGACTGACGTCAGTGTAAAATGACAGGAGACTCAGCCACTCGGGAGAGGGGATCGGATAGCCAAGTACCTGCAAGTGCTGAAAAGCCGGCGTGGAAGAAACACGGAATTCTCTCACAGACATTTTCTCAATTTAGTGAGTGAATATCTTCCAGCACCGCACAAACATCTCAAAGATAAGTAACAATAAGTTTGGTATAGGGATAATGAGTTAATACCCCGTACTTAGTTAATAATTATATCTATGAATCTTATTTATGGCAATAGATTGGTTGTAGAAAACGAGGTGGTTCGGTATACTGAAACTTAAATCTTCGTTGTATCGTTACGACGCAAGTTATTTCAGAGTAAAAGGTAAATATTTCGGCGCTTGGTATTGATCATCTAGAATATATGAAATTTGTTTAGTCCACTCAAATATAATTTTAATTCAATAAATGGAACTAATTTCTTATGTTGATTTTAGTGAGGATTGTTATCCGTATCCTATCAGGTTTCAAAGGAGCGTCTAGGCCAAGTAGGTGATCGTCAATTCTCTTGATTTAATATCCCTTCTCCACCAAAGTTGGGTAGAAATCTTTGTTATTTTCTTATTATAAACGTGTTTTATACACTAGTCGTTCGGACACTGAAATATGAATGACTATTAATCAAGCCCAGAGATCTGTTGGAGGTAGAGGTTATTGGAGTGAGAGTCGAAGAGGGCTGGCTCATTATCTATTCTCCACATCATTTGCGAGAGAACCGTAAGAGAAGAAAAAAATCTAAATTATTTTACTTTTAGATTTCACTAGGTTAGGTTTGACATGTGTATTGATATCTGAGAGTCGTTAGGTAAAGTCCGTGATGATCTTTTAGCGTGGCAAAATTTTATTTCCACCGCCATGTTTGGGATGTTATTGATTAGCTGAAGAATTTTTCATCAATATCAAAATTTCTTAACTAAGCTCCTTAACTCGGGAACTTGTTCTTAAATATTTCACATTTTAAAGTTTTGTGTAATACACCTGTAGTTGGGTTAGCCTATGTTAGGTTTGGTTTCTTCAGTTTTTTGTGTGATTTTATCCCACAATTTTCCACTACTTCAAAGCCTTGCCCATTTTGTGAGATCAAAATTGCATCTTTATAAGTGAAATTGAAAAGTAAAAAAACTTGAAAAATATAAATTTCCAACGAAAACACTAGAGTAAAGTATTCCATTTTTCCTCTGTCTCCCAAAATACAAATCAATGTGCAGTGATATCCCAGTTAGCCGAAATAATTGGTGCAGAGCTCTTCCAGGGATGAGAGATTTCGAGGTAATGAGATGACTCTCTCAAACCTTGAAAAACCCTACATCCCAGGAATTTTTCCGGTTACTGGGAAGTTTCTGGAACGTGCGCATTATTTTATCCTCGGAATTTGCTCCCAGACCCGAGAAAAAAACTAGGAGAGATTTTCCTGAATTTTCTTGGAATTTTCTCAGAAAATGCGCCTGATTTTCCACGTTGGAAACTCGTTCTCTAGACCGGAATAGAGCGAGTCTTCCTGAAAATTTGTTGAGCCGATTTCAATTCCGGGTATTCCAGCGTTCTAGCTAATGGGGTTTCCGGCTAAAGGAGATATTACTAGACCTCCATGAAGGGAACCTTAAATATTTTTAGCATCGAACCAAGAAAACCCATCCTAACCAAATAGGTTTACCATAAATTTTAGTTAGATGGCCCAGGCCAGGCTTGGTTAGTTCCTTTGTCGTAATCTCTTGTGTTACAGTTTATAGAATTTTGAATTAAATATCAATCAAATTGTTTTTAATTATTAGAGTAACTAAAGCAGAACCGTGGCCTCATTTATGAATGTTTCAGGCAAGATGGGTTATGCCAAGGCTCCCTCTACCATCAGGGCAAGGAGATAAATAATTCTGCTGCTCTTATTATGATATGTTGGAAAAGAATCTTTATTCGTTTTTGGTGCTACTAAAAACAGTCTTAATATTCTGATTGTTTCTATAAGTAGAAAGGTACAATTGTTGGTAAAGGTTAACGAGAGTGTCACCACCACTTTTTTATGGGAGGAGGGGGGGGGGGCAGAATCATTTTAGACACATTCGTTGTAATGCATAGATACTTGTCTTTTTGGAGAGAATGAAAACATATGGTTTTCCTTCAGAATATTATGATTTTGCCATCAAAATCTCTCAGGAAGGCCAAAGGTTCTTTCGAATTATTAAAAACTCTAGTTCACAGTAAGGTGACTTAATATAACGCTGCCAATTATTACTTGACAAATTAGGTAATCTGTCAACCGGAAGTTTCAAAACTGCAGGCAAGGCATAGTGCAATCAAGGTTATGGGAGTTCATTGTTATCAATTAAGTATAGTAGAGGGGAGTTAAAACTAACTGTGATAATCTTTTGTAATATACTTAAAACTTATTTATATACAAAAATAATATCATAAAAAAAAGGTTTTTACTAAATTATCACACAAGTACAAGCAAGATTGCATTTATTTAATCACTTTTAAGAATTACTGAGGAGGTTTCTGCATATTAACACCAAAACACATAGTTAAATGCAATGTGGGATTCCCTGTATGTATGTATGTATGTATGTATGTATGTATGTATGTATGTATGTATGTATGTGTGTGTGTGCATACACCTATGGAGACCTGTGGTGTAAAGATCAAAATCCTCGCCTCGCAAGCGAGCAGACCCGAGTTCGATCCTCGGGCAGGGTGAAACAATGGGCAAGTTTCTTTACGTTATTTGCTTCTGTCTACCCAGCAGTAATTGGGGACCTGGATGTTAATCGATTTACGGATTGTATTCCGGGGTAATGGTTAGCCAGTGCAGTTGGCGAGTTGTCTAGTTTTCTCGGACTATTCCTTGACACTGGGTCATGCAGCTCGTTAACTTGGAGTGTGGTTGTTGTGTTATTGTTAGGTGTTCTGGGTAATAAGTTCTATATACAGGAGAGAACACAAACACCTGTATAGTTTTGTAGGTTCGGTTTACTGGATAAGAGTATGTACACAGAGGGGGGTAGCACTGCTCCCTAGCTAGGGCCCTGGTCAACTACCATAGACGACGTATGGCAAGTGATACATTAGCAGCTTCCATACGTCGCCAGGCACATTAATTAAGCGTGTGGGATATGGTAATAACATTGCCACACGCTGCTAGCTAGGCTGAATAAATATAAATGGAGCATACATACATATACATAATACATAATCCAGCATACATAATATATACACCTCCCCCTCCCCTATACGCCTGGCAGTGGAAGTCTGAGCGGACTTTTTTCTGATCCGTTCTGAGCGTCGAGGACTCTATCACTGGGAAGGGTATGGACTCAATGAATGGTGGCGGGGTCAGCGAAATGCGTTATGGGGCGGAGGAAACGGCGGTTCCTCCACACACGACCACTGGGTAACCGCACCTGGTAGTCCCGTGACCTACCTAGACCCATGACTACGCCTACTTTGTCCCAACGTAGGGAGGTCGGGTCCTGAACACGGACTTGGGTGCCGACACTCAACCTGGGGAGAGAACGGGCGTGGTCGTTGTAGCGGGCAACGACGTCTTGAACACGTTCGGCGGCTCGGCGATCACAATTCTCTGTCTTGGCCTGCCACTCCTTGGAGAAGGATTGAGGGTGACCAGGGACACAAGAACGAAGGGGCGTCCATACAAAACCTGGACAGGGAAGCGTCCGGTGTAGTTAGGTGTGTTGCGGAGTTCAAGACCCGTCGAAGGCCTCGCAGTCAATGTTCCCAGAAGGGGCCACCTTAAGGATGAGGTGCTTCAGGGATTTGACAGCAGCCTCAGCGTGGCCGTTGGACTGCGGGTAATGGGGCGATGACAACACATGCCGGACTCCCCATCGGTCAAGGAACACAGCAAAGTCCCGGCTTGTGAACTGAGGCCCTCCGTCGGTTCGCAGGCGTACAGGAACGCCCACGTCACGGAAGTAGTGGCGGAACTTGCTGATGGTGGCGGCAGACGTCGTGTCATTACCGCACTTGATGACAACCGGCCAACCAGAGAGACGGTCGACGATAACCAGGAAGGACTTTCCTGACACAGAAAAAGTCGGCCGACACAGACTCAAAGGGGCGGGTGGGGTTGTCGTCACTCATGAAGGGTTCCTGCTGCTGGCTGGGTTGTAATACTTGGCAGGGCTCACACGCACGGACAACATTGGAGATGTCGGAGTTGATGCCGGGCCAGAACACAGTCTGTCGTGCACGTCGTTTGGTGGCCTCAGCTCCACGGTGACTGTCGTGAAGGCGAGCCAAGGCGTGGGGACGTAATGCAGCAGGGACAACTACACGTGCTCCGTACAGAACAAGGTCTCCGTCGCAGTAAAGTTCATCGCGGAGTTTCCAATACGGGAGCAGGGTGTTGTGAAGATCGTAGCGGTTGCTAGGAAATCCATTCCTCACACACTCGACAAGTCGGACGTAGGAAGGGTCATCTCGGGCCGCTGTTCGAAGGTCCTCCATTGCCTTGTCGTCATCTGGTGACAGGTCCGAACGAAGGGATTGGACGGCATGGAGAGTGACCACAGTCCTGACGGAAAGAGCGAGGTCGGCGTCGAGCACATGGTCTTCTGGAGTAGGGCGGCTGACAGGAGAGCGGGATAAGGCATCAGGGATGCAGAGCTCCTTACCAGCACGCCACACTGCTGTGAAGATGTACGCCGAGAGCTTCTCTTTCAGACGCTGGAGGCGAGGGTTCTCAACGGCGTCTAGCGTGTAGTGGTTGAGGATCGGGACAAGCGGGCGATGGTCGGTCACTAGGTGAAAGTGTTGCAGGCCTATGAGGTAAAACCTGCACTTGGACATCGCCCAAACCACAGCCAACAGCTCCAACTCAATGGTGGCGTAGCGCGTCTCAGTGTCAGAGAGGAAACGCGAGCCACACTGGACGAGCCGGAACTGCCCTCCACCATGATCCTGCAGTAGGGCGTATCCCACGCCATACAAGCGTGAGGCATCTGTCTGCAGAACTGTCGGCAAGGCTGGGTCAAACGTGGCGAGGACAGGTGGACGAGACAGGGCCTGTTTCACTTGCTGGAAGGCCTTGTCGTGGTCGGGGGTCCACAGGAATGTCCTCTTGGGGCTCATCAGGGGGCGAAGTGGTTGAGCAGCTGCGGAGATGTCCGACGAAAACTCTGCTAACTGGTTGACGAGACCGATGAAGGACCTCAAGTCGGTCAGGTTAGCAGGGGTGGGAAAATCCGTGATGGCGCGGACCTTTTCCGGGTCAGCTGCGATACCATTCCCTGAGAGGGTGTACCCACAAAAGTCAGCTGAAGAGCTGGCCAGAACAAACTTGTCGGCATTTAGGGTAATGCAGTGCTTCCGGCACCTGTTGAGTACCTCGTAGATACGGCAGAGGTGATCCATATAATCCTCGTCGTACACGAGTATGTCGTCGACCACTTTCACGCAGTTTGCCAGACCTTGTAGAGCCATGTCACCTCGAAGACAGAAAGCGTCTCCTGTAGCGGCGAATCCCATGGGGCCACGGCAATAACTGTAACGTCCATGCGGGGTGATGAAAGTTGTGAGTGGTCGGTCTTCTTCGGCAAGCTCTATCTGCCAGTATCCACACAGGGCGTCCATCGTCGTGAAGAAGCGCGCCTTCGGGTTCACACTGCGTATAGCTGCAAAGGGCGTGGGAGAAGGGTGCGCAGGACGAGACACCTGGCTGTTGAGCTTGGAGAGGTCAGTGGTGATCCGAACACCACCTTTAGGTTTTGCGACGACAACCATCGGGTGACACCATGGAGACGGTTCATCGCCGGTTGGTGCAATAATTTTTTGGGCGACCATGGAGTCCAGCTCGTTTTTGACCACCTCGCGGAAGGCCAGGGGAACCAGTCGAGGGGTGTAAATAGCGAAGGGCTTCGCGTCGTCCCTCAGGTGGATCCTCATGGGGGGACCTACCATCTTCTTGAGAGGCTTGGATTCCAGAGCGGACTTGGTCACCAGAACGTCGCTGAATTCCTTCAGGAAGTACTTCCAAGCATCCGAAGGAGAGGTGTCACTGGCAAGAGGCAGGGGTAGGGCGGCAGCAGGGTCGCTGCTGCTCCCTTTTTGCACCCTGTTGGCGTGTTTTACCTCAAGAATAGGTTTGGGGAAGTCCTGGGAGATGATGGCCAACTCTTGACAATGTCTGTAGGACAGCAAAGGAGTCGGGACACCGTTATGCACATCAATCCAGGCTTGACACGACCTGTTGCCAAGGGTGACTTGTGCTTGGAGTGAACCCAGGGCCGGGGTCATCTGTGAACCATCTGCCATAAAGCGGAGATCCTTGGGGGGCGGTCCTAGATCACTTGGAGAGAGCCCCAAGCATTGCAAATGCTGGGGACCGATGACTGTAGCATCAGCGCCGGTGTCGGGCAACATCTGGAGACGGGATGACACACTGCGGTAGGTCACAATGACACTGATGTACTGGGGGACTTTGGTCCTGGGACGCGGGGGGGAGCACACATTCCTAATATGGCTCCAGCGTTGTCCAGGGTCGTCGTGCCTCTGATTGGAAGACTGTGGGCGGCCCTCTCTGGTAGAAGGGCGCTGAAGCTTCCGTTGACGCTGTTCCTTGGGTTTGTTGGAAGGGCAACACTTGTCATAGTGGCCCAGACGACCGCACACATTGCACTGGACGCGTTTGGCTGGGCACCGTACTGTGAGTGACCAGTGGCCCTTACGGTCACAACTGTTGCAGGTAGACTGAGCAGCTGGACACACCTGTGTTCCGTGCTGCTTACCACAGTTGTTGCAAAATGAACCGGGCGTGGACGTGGTGGGCGAAGGCGTAGGAGCAGACTTCTTGTCCTTCTTGTACCGGGAAACAGCGCGTACAGCTGTAGGGGGAGCTCGGATGGCAGAGGTGGCACACCTGGCAGCCTCATAGGAGCGACATATCGTCAACACATCCTGAAGAGAAGAGGAAGAGTCGAGGGAGGTGAGGCGTTGGACAAGTTCCTCGTCCTTAACACCCATCAGGATCACCTGCTTCAACTGGGTCTCCTCGCACTGCTGGTGGTGGCCTAAACATATATCTACCTCTTCCGAGGCTCTCTTAAGACGTACATAAAAAGCGTCAAAAGACTCACCCTCCATCTGTCTGCAGCTAAACAATTCCCTCCTGCGCAGAGCTTCATTCTGCTGTCCTTTGATGTGCCGTTGTAGAACGTCCAGTACCTCCTCTACAGACAGCGAAGAGGTTGGGGGTACCTGCAACGTATGTTCTAAGACACGCTGAACTTCCAAGGACAGGCACATACGCAGCTGGATGAGTTGTTTAGGCTGTGACAAACTCTGGAGATCCACCATTGTAGCATAATCAGCCCACCGCCGCCGCCATTCGCGAAAAGTCTGGAAATTTACATCAGGCTCCAAGATGGGCGGTGTTTGAGCTGCTGCTTTAGGTGGGGCTGGGGGGCGTGAAGGAAGCATGGATGAGGTATCTGAACCATTCAGTACCGAGGCAGTGTTAGAGCCAGGGGCTTGGTTAACAGTGAGGCGAGATATCAAGGCTTCAAACCGTGCACTGTCTTCCATTCTCCGTTGGTGGTCTCGTTCTGCCTCTGCTTGCCTTCTGTGCTCATCCGCCAAACGTCTGTGAGCTTCATCCTCGCGTCTCTCATCTCTCATAAACTTCATTAAGGCAATTATCTCTGGAGATAACGCTGAATGTTGAGGTGAAGGGCTGCGCGATGTTGTGGGAGCTGGGCCGGCCTGGTCATCCATCTCTGGGGGACTATCATCCGCTTGACTCATCCAGGCGCTGGGTCCACGGCTACGTAAGGCATGAGACATAACTACTTTATCTGTGTACTGTGTCTTAAATCAGTGTTGACCGGTCAGCCCGTCGTATCAACAAGATTTCAGACAAAAAATTTAATTAAATACACAGATAAGTAGGTTATATATATAAAATATATATAATGAAGCCGCGCGGTCAGCAAGTGTTAGTACATGTATGTGTGTGTGTGTGTGTGTGTGTCCCGGGCAGAGCGTCTCGCCCCAGCTGTGAGGGGGGGTGGAGGCGGCGCTGTGAGGGAGGGGGGTGGAGACAGGAGTAGCTCAGTCGCTCTCTGTAAACGGTCAGAGGAGGGTGCGCTGAGCTCTACACCCCACAAATGCCCAGAACATGCCGTATACCTTGGAAATCCGTTCGAACAAGGTCACACATGAATGGCACGAAACACACAATGCACTTAACACTTCACAGAAAATCACTGTCACTGACACTGCTCAAAGTTGCGAAATTCTTCGAGGGATGACGCGGGGTTGACACAAAGGCGGGAGTCATCCGCATAAGCCGGCTTTCCACAAACTTGCACTAATCACTCGTAATAATCCAGTAAAACTACGCACTGCGCCATGTTAGGTGTTCTGGGTAATAAGTTCTATATACAGGAGAGAACACAAACACCTGTATAGTTTTGTAGGTTCGGTTTACTGGATAAGAGTATGTACACAGAGGTGGGTAGCACTGCTCCCTAGCTAGGGTCCTGGTCAACTACCATAGACGACGTATGGCAAGTGATACATTAGCAGCTTCCATACGTCGCCAGGCACATTAATTAAGCATGTGGGATATGGTAATAACATTGCCACACGCTGCTAGCTAGGCTGAATAAATATAAATGGAGCACATACATAATATACATACATAATACATAATCCAGCATACATAATATACATACATTGGCGACAGCTTCTACACCTTAACAAATTCACTCATAGGAGGCCCTTGGGCCGGCCATCCTCGATTTCGAGGGGCTTCCATTATTATTATGTATACACCGGCGGACGAAGACAATGCCTGATGGAAAGGCTACTAAGGCAAAACCCAACAAACTGGGCCATCAGCAGTCCATTGCAACACTCCCTCTCCCCAGTCGTTGCAACACTTGCACCTCTGGATCAGGAAAAGGGAGAGACAAGATGTGTGGTTGCAGCCTGAGTTCCTGCCTCACCACATAAATTAACCCATGCGCAGCCATCATCCAGCTCATCATACCTCTCATCATCATCAAAGCCCCTATACCCCCAAAAGGCCTTGGCGACGGACGAGTGCCTACGGGGACAGGCAGAGATGACTGCCGGGAGTCTCTAGTCACAACTCTGCACATGGGCGGCACAGATAAGATGGTCGTTTACGCACTGGGATCTAGGCAGCAGTGCAATCCGGTCCTGTCTGCGACTGAGCTGCACTTTCGAGGAGCGACTAAGCACACCCCACACGGGAGGGGGCTGGAAAAGGTGTCCTAAACATAGCCTACCTAAAAACCCAACCTGACTGGGCAACCACACCCAGTAAGGTCATCCTTATGCGGTCGAAACCACAATCAAAATCACAGATCCAAACAAAAACAAACTATACAACCTCTTATAGTCGCTGCATGGAATGTCAGGGCACTTCTGGATACTGGCACAAATGAGTGTCCTCAAAGAAGAACTGCCCTTGTGTCAAAGGAGCTGGCTAGGTATAACATCAGCATCTCAGCCATTAGTGGGTCTCGAGAGTCATGCCTTTTTCATCAGTGTATACGCCCCAACACTGGATGCAGAGGATCACATCAAGGAGGCTTTTTACACCAACCTCGACAGAGTGCTAACTTCTATCCCCAGAGAAGACAAAGTTGTGCTCCTAGGTAACTTCAATGCCAGAGCTGGCAGAGATGCTAACATTTGGCAGGGAACCATAGGGAGAAATGGACTAGGTAAGTGTAATCCCAACGGGCTACTCCTCAGCAAGTGTGCTGCACACAACCTCACTATCACCAATACCTTGTTTAGGCAGGCTGACAAGTTCAAGCGTTCGTGGCAACACCCATGATCCAAACACTGGCATCTCATTGACTGCATCATTGTCAGAGAAAGAGATAGGCAAGATGTCCTCATCACCCGTGCCCTGCGTGGCTCAGACCACTGTGACACCGATCATCGGCTTGTCAGAGCCAAGCTCTAACTTCATGTCGCCCCAAAATGGCGAAGACAGCAAGCCTCCAGAAGAGGTTTTATTACTAAGCGTCTGGAGGATCCAGCTGTAGCACATGCTTTCAGAGAGCAGCTCGAACATGGCCCGATAAACAACCCAACAGCAAGCAACGCAAATCCCAGTGCCGAATGGGATATTTTAAACACTGTCATGGCAAAAACCTGCAGAGAGACTGGTTTGATGAAAATGACCCGGCAATCAATATACTCATCGATGATAAACGTGCCGCTTTCACTGACTGGCAGAACAACCCTAAGTTTCAGACCAAAGCTGTTACCTTCCACAAGTACAAAGCGGGGGCCCAGCGGGAACTTCGCAATCTAAAGAACGACTGGTTTAAAAATAAAGGGCTGGAAATACCACTACCATTCACTGCTCAACCGAAACACCGATGTGGATGTCCTGACTACCAAGCAGGTCCCTATGCATCCAGAGCTGACCCACCTCATCTATCCTCTATCTCTGGATGAGGTAGCTACTGCCATCAAACAGATGAAATACAACAAAGCCTCAGGGCCTAATGGAATCCCAGACGAGCTATATATAGCAGGAGGACCTCTGCTTACCAGCCGTCTCCACTCTCTCCTGGAGAATATATGAGAAAAGGAGGAAATCCCCCAAGCTCTTAAAGATGCCTCCATTGTCAATATTTATAAAAACAAGGGCGACCTGTCAGACAGTGGGAACTACCACGAGATATCGCTGCTGTCCGTTTCTGGCAAGATTATCGCCCGAATTCTCCTAAACAGACTTCTTCCTGAGGCG
Source organism: Homarus americanus (assembly GCF_018991925.1). Classification (NCBI taxonomy): domain Eukaryota; kingdom Metazoa; phylum Arthropoda; class Malacostraca; order Decapoda; family Nephropidae; genus Homarus; species Homarus americanus. The sequence continues at coordinate 1,201,183 of NW_024748502.1, forward strand.
GAAAACTTCCTCCCAGAATCTCAATGTGGCTTTCGATTTTCATGTGGCACCACCGACATGATCTTTGCTGCCCGCCAGATACAGGAAAAGTGCAGAATGCAGAGAACAATAGCATAACCTGTACATGGCTTTCATCGACCTAACCAAGGCCTTTGCCTCGGTCAACAGAGAAGCCCTCTGGTTGGATCCTCAGCCATTTTGGCTGCCGACCAAAATTCATCGCCACATTGTGAGATAACTCCACGATGGCATGAACGGCAGTGTCCTGCACAGCGGCACCCAGTCTGAGTTTTCCCCATCCAAACAGGAGTTAAACAAGGGTGTGTACTGGCACCAACTCTGTTTTCCATTTTCTTGGCTGCCTTCCTTACACATGCCAGTGCCATCGAGTACTGGGTGAAGGGGGTCTTTTCAACATAAGACGACTCCAGGCAAGAACAAAGGTGTCGGCAGCTTCCATTATTGAACTTCAGTATGCAGACGACATCACCCTTGTTGCTCACACTGAACACGACCTATAGGAGATGCTGAACACCTACGCAGATGCGTATGCACACAGCCTTGAGGTGAATGTACGTAAGGTTCAGATTCTCTTTCAGCCTGCCCCTTGTTCAGCCAAACCTCCACCATCCATCCATCTTAACGGTACTACCCTCTCTAATGTTATCCACTTTCAGTATCTCGGCCCCCACCTGTCCATCACCTGAGACATCGATGAAGTTCAGTTTGTTTAACCAATGTCAAAATTGTCAGTTTATTTTATTGGGAATAGTCCTATATATCATGCATTAAACTTAGAAGTAGAAAGCAATAGGATATGTATACAAGAATAACATCATAGATAGGGGTTAAGTACAGATCTCTCTTGGCTATCTGTAAAGCGTCAAGGAGATTAATAACAGCTTGTGTTATATAACATTCACATTACTGAGCCTATAGAATGCAGATGTGCATGTATCTCCGCTTAATCTGTACGTGCAGAACGTAATTTCATACAATACTCATTGGATACAGCTTGTGTATTTGTAGTGTCTACGACCTTCGTTTTGGTTTTCATTTTGTGCAGACGTAGAGCTTGTGTAGGAACGCCGTGTACAATGGTGGGAAGCAAGCCAGAAATCACCTTTTTTAATCTGTCCACGTGTACTGCGTCAGTAATTTGTGTATCTGGTTCAAGTATTTTGAATTTGTTACCGTGCTCCTTGGCAATTATCAGGAAGGGTCCTGAAAATGTCGGCGAAAGTTTAGAGATCCTTTCAGGTTCTATTATCATGACAGCGTCGCCTATTTGTAGCTTGATAGGCTCAGCCCTTTTATGTTGATTGTAAATCATTTCAGCGCGCGATGCTGCTAATTTTTTTACGCACTTTTCCATGGATGTCAGTGAAGACATTGATTTGCTTCTTTGCATAATCATCCATGTTATATACAGGCTGTGTATGTCCTGTAAGTATGTCATAGGGTAATCTTTTATCGGTCAAATATATATGATATAGTAGGGTGCTTTGCCTGTGAAGCTATTTATTGACCCATTTATTATTTATTGACGCTGATACTTGAGGTAACCAATTCTCCCATGCTACCTGCATTGGATTCACTATATGTCTGAGAATCTCTAGGATTTTGCGATTGGTCCGCTAAACTAGGCCATTCGATTGTGGGTGATAAGCTGCTGTGAAGCTTTGTTGAATGCCGTATTGTTGGCATATGGTTGCAAGAAGTTGATTCTTAAATTCTGATCTGTTGTCGGATAGAATAACCTTTGATGTAGTGAACGTACATATGAGATGCGTCACTAAAGCGTGTGCCACAGTCTCTGCGGATTTATCCTGCAAGGGAACTAGAATCACGAATCTGGAGAAATGATCAACACGCACAAGTATGTAGGTGGAGCCTTGATGACTTTTTGGCAGTTGTAATAAGTCGATTGCGACTGTGTCGAATGGGCGTTCAGGCGTTGGGTATTCGAGAATTGGAGCAGGGTGCATCGTAGTTCCCTTGTGTTGAGCACAAGATAAACAATTAGCACTGTGTCGCTCGATGTCCCTTTTCATTGTATTCCAATAGTAAGATTTTCTTATCTGCAAGGCATTTGTCATGCCCTGGATGGCCTGCTTGAGGTGTATTGTGGTACAGAGTGAGTACCGTGTCTCGTAGGTTGTCAGGTACGACAATTTGTGTGACAATATCCTGCACTGTTTTTGTTGTACTGTGCAGTATGTCTTGTCGCAGTTCAAACTGTTTGAACGGAAGAGGTAACTTTGGTAGATCGTCCTCATCACCTGATATGAGAGCACAAATTACTTAATACCACATTGGATCTTGCTGTTGTTCCTTTCTTAATTTTTGTGGAGTGAACAAGGGTATAGGTTTAACTGGAGCTATGAGTCTAGACAGTGCGTCGGCAACCACATTCGCGCATCCCGGTAAGTGTTTAAAGTCGGGTTCGAATTCTTGAATGGTCAAGTACCAACGTGCAAGTCTGCCTGAGAGGTTCTTTCCATGGAATAACTCCGTTACTGCTGCACGATCCGTATAGAGTTATAGACTGTTATTTGATAACCAAATATCACATCTCTGAAATTCTTTAATGACCAGACAACAGCTAACGCCTCAAGAGGCGTTACTGAATAGCGTGTTTCTGCATCATTAAGTTTACGGCTTGCATAAGCCCTTATCCAGAGGCGTCGGTGCACAGGGTGAAAGGCTGAGTATAATCAGGAAATGCCAATACTGGTGCATTGGTCAATGCTTCCTTTTAATGCCTTAAAGTTGTTATCTTGTTCATTGTTCCAAAAATGTTGCATCTTTTTTTTTAGTAATTTTGTCAGCGGGGCGGCTAACTTAGCATACCCGTAAATGAATGAGCGATAGTAGCCGGAAAGTCTGAGGAAACTACGCACTTTGTCTACATTTGTAGGACAGGGAAATCGGTCAACTGCTTTAACCTTGCAGTCCATAGTATGGATGCCGTTTCCATCAACTACGTGTCCAAGGAATTGAACTTTAGATTTGAAAAATTCACATTTAGAAAGCTTAATTTTCAAACGTGCTTTATGAAGTTTTTTAAACACTTCACGTAATTTGACAAGATGACTGTTTACATCTTTGCTTACAATAATCAAATCATATAGATAGGCATAAACTGTATTGCCAATCATTCCTGCAAACAGTGTATTAATCATTCGTTGAAATGTTAATGGGGCATTTCGTAGTCCGAATGGCATTCGTAAAAATTCAAAATGTCCCAAGGGAGTGCTGAATGCAGTCACCTCGCGGGATTTCTCGTTAAGAGGAATTTGCCAATACCCGCTAAGAAATTCGAGGTTACTAAAAACTGCGTTGTCTTTTCCCAAGGATTGCAACAAATCACTCAGAATAGGTATCGGGTACATATCCGGTATAGTTGCTTCATTGACTCGTCGAAAGTCAATAACAGGTCGCCATCCTCTATCTTTCTTTGGAACTAGAAAAAGAGGGGAATTCCAAGGGGATGACGAATGTGTGATTACTTTCTGTTACATCATATCTTTAACCATGTCCTCAACTATGGGCCGTTGGCTATGAGGTAATCTATAAGCTGGTATGTAGACATGGTTAGTGTCTGGTTTTAAAGATATGTGGGGTGAGGTTAATTTCATTTGACCTAGCGGTTCCCCAAGTAATGCTACTGTGTCACGATAGTCAGCTAGTAACACTAGTTCCCTTTTGCCTTGGAGATGGTCAATCACCTTGACCTGTGGAGTTATTTGATCCAACTTCTCCTGCCTGGTTTGTTCTTGCGTTGGTGCAACGCTACCAATTGGCAACTGGGTAGGCTGTGCAACAACATTAGTATGGTACACCAGGAAATCACAAAGACAACATCCCTTTTTCAAGGTTTTGGGGCCGCCAGTTCTATTAAGAACAAGGATATCTGTTAAACCACCTGGTCTAATTGTACTCAAGGTAGACTTAAATGACAGACCTTTAATCTTGGCGCTTTCGCTAAGACAGACTACGTCAGTACCAGTGTGAACATCTGGCAACCGGACAGTAGCTCTGGTTATTTCCTCATTCTGAAAATGTTGAGTACCTGTTAGGACTGCAGGTACTATGATCCAATCTTTAGCAAGTTTGGGCTCGTGGACAACCTTCCTCATACTTGTTGAGTTAGTTTTAACTTTCACAATTGTTCTGAGCATTGGATGTGAATTCTGCATAGCATGGCATGTAGTGCTGTTAAATATTATAGTATGTCGACTAGGTTGGACATCTATATTATTTTGTTTTAGTGTTTGAAGACCTAATAATCCATCAGCTGGTGGAGAAAAATCTTTTACTATATAAAACTCTGCTAGAAAGGTTTCACTGGAATCACAAAAACATATAGGTAATGTAATGACTCCCATAATATCTAAATGTTGGCCTGATACTCCGGAGAGATCAACATCAGTAGGTCTTATTTGCCATTTATTGTCGGGAGAACGTCGATTCAATTCAGTAAATGACGTTAACGAGATAACATTAGCGCACGCTCCCGTATCTATGTCTAAGGAGAGCTTGGTGTTACCTACATTCATTGGTATTGTCAATACTTCCACTTTACTTAGTGCAGCGATCAATGAAGCTCTCATGGAAGCATTGCTAGTTATATGTGATCTTATCCCAGGTCGTGTTGGACATGGCGCAAATCTTCCCCCGACGGATTTTGAATTTTATGCCGTGGATTGCGCTCTTGATAATCCTGCCTGTATTGACGCAGAGTTACACAATCCTCTGAACTGTGATCTAGATTGATGTAAGAAACACCACTGGTCACTTTTGGGTTTGGGAGCATTGTATGTCCTGCTTACTGCACTTGGATTTAACTTTTGATTTTGATTTTTGAAGTTGCTTTTCTTGGCTTTGTTAAGCTGATAGGTATTACAGTCTTGTTTTGCATAGTAACAGTCTTCAGTTGTATGATTCTGTTTCTTGCAAATTTTGCAGACAGTTTTTTTGTTTAGGTTTGGTACCTGTTCCTTTCTGAACCTTAATTGGTGCTGTTGCCACCGGTGCAATGGTTCTAGCACGAGGTCTGTATTATCTTTTCTGCATAATCTGTGAGTCTGACTGGGGGGTAATTTTCCTTTTGAGCTTGCTTAAACTCTACTTCTTGAAGAAGAAATATAAATTGGTTATACTCGATTAGACGATACACGTGTTCCTCACTCATTTTACGGTCCTTGTCAAACCAATCAGAACCGGAGAAGTGTGCTTTCCCGTCGTCATAAGCCTTCCCCGCTATAGATGGTGCCATAAAGATATCCTGTGTTTGGATTCGCTGTGCGGTTCTGCTTACCATTCTAAAAACCCATGTAAGGTGACCGTCAACTACTACTTGATCAAAGAAACGTACCAAATTTCTTTTGAGCTCATCATATTTTGATTGAGTAAAAGCCGAAGCATTCATTAGGTGACTTGCGGGACACCCCGGTTTAATGTGACCACGGACGAATGCTTTACGATCCTCGTCATCTCGGACATTATTATGTCTCATCACATTCTCACATGCTCGGAGAAATGCTAATACATTATAGCTAGGAATTTCCCCGTGAAGTCTCCGATTCGAACATGCTATGGTAGTATTTTCCACACATGAGTTGCTTGCGTCACTGGGTTAGTCATGTTAGTGGTTAGAGGTTTACTAGTTAATTGAAATGCTGGTAATTTACTAGGGAATGCATTAGAAGATGTCAATACACTGTCAGAGGTAGGTTCACAATACAGAGGTGTAGTGTCATAAGAACGTCCTGACCTAAGTTGTGTAAATATTAATTCGTTATTTGTTTTATCTATGACTTTTTCATTAACTTCTATTGAAGTGTTTACTGTTAGTTCAGGTTCAATGACTTGTAATTCATGCGCACCTTCGAGTTCACATGTGTCAATGTTAACAGTGTCTCTTAAATCACTATCTAAGTTTTCATTCGGGTTTACCACTGGTTGATCGTTTAAAATATATAAATGATCCATAAATGTTTTAGATTTAAATGTTTAATAACTTTGCCAATCCATTCACAATAAGGTAATGCGACTTGTAATTTTAGTGATAATTAATTGTATAAGTTATTTTTCCATTAATTGTTACAAGGCACTTGATAATTAATAATTTATCACGATGTCTACCTTGTGAAGATATGTTTTAAATTATATATAAGATGTGTATATATAACTAATGATTGTTTGTGAAATACCTAATGCCGTAGAATTGATTGTAGTTTCTCGGAGAAGTCCTCTTGTTTACATCTGGTCAGCAAGGCTGGGTGGATGACGTAGAATTCCAGATGGCTTCGGTCTAGATGACGTCACTGTTGGGGCTCCCATACCACACACATCTGCTCTGGTAGAGGTCGATGAGTCGATAGGTGACATCCTGAGTAAATACCACTGGGTCTCTGGTAATCTCCGCTTGTCAAGGTGAGTAATGGCTCTCTTAATCACACCATAAACTATCTTGAGGGTTTTCTGTTGGTTAAGTGTTCGTCCTTATGTTACCACTTAAGATTCAGAGTTACCACTTACAAGTTAGTGTTACCACTTGTACTGGTACACAGTTAAGGTAACTTGTTATTTGTTACTTGTAGTAGTCACTGTTATTTGTTGTGTTATAAGTACTTTTGGGTACTTATAAAGTTTCTCTCTAATTCACTAGAAATCACTGGAACTTTGAAGCACTGATTAAGTTGACTGTAGGTTCGATTTTCACTGCTGCCACCATTGTTTGAGCTGTGGTTTGATATCGAACTATCTCACTTGCCTGAATGAGTGTAGGGTAGGCGCTGGTACCTTTTGATGCAGCTGGGTGAAATATCAGGTAATCTCACGGCGTGTAAACTTTGATACAGTCGTAGATTGGTTGATAGTTGAAATCGTCGCTGCCCTGGGTTGCACTTGTAATTATCTTAGCTTGTAAGTTACACAAGGCTCACAGGTTCTGTTCTCTTCACGTGTTTTTCGTTGGTTTAATGTAAACACACGTGGTGATTTTCTAGTTATATTGGGTAGTCATGGCTATACAATGTTGGTTGTTGACAGGCTAATGAGCATTAGCTATTAGCTTGTAATTAGCTGATGTAATTAGAGAGAGGTACAGCCTGGAGAGCTGGTCTCACGACACGACTTTAGCATCACATGTCTGGCTGTGAGCTGGGGAACTAGCCGACCTCTCGTGAGTCTGGTTGTTGGAGAGTAATCCATACGTCAACACAGACATTAATCTAAACAGGCCTACTCACACATGGAGGGCTGAGTCAGTAAATTTATGGGCTGTACACCCGAGAAGGTGTGAAAGAACAAATGTTTATGTGCTGTCCCCCCCAGAAGGTGTGACAGAACAAATGCTTAATGTAGCTGTATGCTCAATAGTCTGGGTGGTAGAATGTATATAATGAATATTTGTCAGCCCATATTTATATAATATTAATTGACAGAGGCTAATACATACCCACATGGACGACAGTCGACTGCCAAAGCAGCTAATTTACAGTCACCTAACAAATAGTAAACGTAACGCTGGCGGGCAATTGAAAAGCTATAAGGATAGTCTTAAGACAAACCTGAAAAAGTGCCAAATCGACCACCTCACTTGGGAGTCGATTACTCCACATCGTAACGCTTGCAGCAGCACCACACGAGAAGGTGTTAATACGTTCGAGTTAGCCCGACTGCAAACTGAAGCAGACCAGCGCCTACGCCGGAAAGACGCTGCCACCGTCCCTCCCGCACTAGATGGAGCCCTCCACATGTGCAACGAATGTGAACGACCCTGCCGGTCCCTTATCGGCCTCTTTAGAAACCTCAAAACTCACTAACTTATGTGACATCCCTAATAACTCATATCATTGTATTATAGCTGGATGATCGTCATACTCGATTCCGAGTGACAGTAAGGCAGTATATATATATATATATATATATATACACAGGTAATTTGTCTCGTCACTGGTATTCTCTATAATCACTTTGATAGGCATTTCACAATAATTAGGGAGTTCTTAGAAATTAACTTTTTTCCACCCTAGTGTAATTAAGGCTTAACAAGGCCCCTTAGATGAAATAAGTAAGTACTGATAGACTTAGCGTGACAGGTGAGCCGATTGCTTGGTTGGACATGTAGGACTTGTAAGTTACCAGTGGTGACGTACAGCATTTGGTTTAATGTAGATGAGCATAAACCAAAAAATTAAAAATTTTATAGTTAGGAGGGTATGGAAGTGAATGACGTTCCTCAGTTGTGAAAGGCTTCATTTTAATTAGTATTAGGGCGTGGCTGTGGTGAAGTCACTTTTCGATTCTAACTGATGAGTGGTTGAAAGTCTTTGTACCGTGTAACATCTGGCGCCAGGTTGTCTCACATGTTCAGAAATTTTCCATGATGTTATCGTCTCAATATGTGACAAGGTCTTAACCACTAATAATTTGGTTAGGCTTGGTTGGTTTCTGCCGCCATTCGTCATAGCCCCACAAAAAATTGTTTTCTTAAGAACACCTCTAAAGGTATTACTGTAGGTGTTTCTTACCTTATGCTCTCCCGCCTTATAAAAAATAAATAAAAAAAAGCATCCTTGAGATCCTTCCAAAATATAACTCGGTAGAAGTGGCAACTTTCTCTTAACCTTTATGAATCTTTTTTAGGAGTTAATCTGATTTTATTTCCAGGTAGGTGAAAGTTACCAGCTACTCGAGTGACCGTAACACATCATAGCACATCACAATTCAGGCATGTCCAAGTCACTTTTATAGATCAGTTATCAATGTTTTTATAATTGCGAGGGAGTCATACTACCTGAGTAAGTCGCATGGATATTTAATATTCCACATGGTAACACCTATGTAACTAGTTGTGGAATGTCAGATAGTCCCATCTGCAAGTCACCTTCCTGTGCTTGCTGGTGAGTCTTATTCTTGGATACTTGAAGTACTGCTGAGTGTGTGTTGAGTCACAAGCACTAAAGCGCTGTTTGAGTTTATATAGATATCCTACCAGCTGTCACCTTATGAACTGGATATGGATAATGGACGAGTTGTCGGTTCTGGGTATAAACACAAGAAATACTCTCTGCCACATTCGTAGAGTGATACGGAATATATAATTTGTAATAAAAGTTTAAAGTCCTGCCATAATAGTCGAGATAAGTTTATTTCTCTAGAAACGGGGCCGCCATTTGCAATGACGTCACCACCTTCCTGCAGACGACGCTCTTCAACAAACTCGCCGCTGCAGTCGGTGGTAGTGGACCCCAAATGCCACGTTCAGGTAAGTTTTAAGGGTGTTTTTAATGGTCTAAGTCATGGACATTTTGTAAGTGAAGAAATGTGCGGTGAAGAGCAACTTCAAACATAGGTTGGATGGATATTGAGAGATAGGTGTTGGGTGCAAATGGGACCGCTCGCTACATGACAGCTCAGCTGTCATGTACTATTTCCTGGTATACCTTCTCTTTTTTTCAGTGCATTTATAGAGTATTTCATTACTAGATGGAGATGCGAGTCTGGACTTTGTTTTGAGAATGCCTGATGCTAGGTAAACATGACAACATAGTGCTGTTACTGTTTTGATGATTCACTTATGAACCACTGGGATATATCATCATTTATATTAATTATTGGGTAAAATTTTACTTTAACTACCGTAAGTATTTGGATGCTTAGATTCTCGTTAGGCTACATTGGATAAATTTTAAGTTTTGGTAATCCCTGTACTTAGACATACAGACTACGTTTGTTTGGTAGTTTGCTATGTGTTATGAACGATTTAGGCTTTCATTTCTATCGGAAATCACTAGTTTTGAGTTATCCCTCCCCTCTTATAGGCGTATGTTAAGCTAATCTTATAACTTATAATATAATTTATCATACCCTAACCTAACCTAAACTAACCTAACCTATGACCTGTATTTTCTTATGCGATCGAAAAATGTTTTGAGACAGGAATCCTGTAGACATAATGTGTATTATTGTTTAAAGTACTCAATCCCATAGTTAGAATCTTAAGGTTCCCCAGATGACCAAAACCAAAATAATATCAATATTGTTTGGAATGTTTATACTATGAAATTTGTAGTATGGGCAGCTAATATCCATTTAATTAGTTAATGTGCTTAGTAATGTTTATATATTCAAAATTGTATTGCTGTGTTTTCACAATAAAGCACAATTAATTATCTAATAATATTTATTTACAGAGCCGATCAGCCGAGGAGGTTGGATAACTACTTCCAAGGTTCATCAAGGCAGATGAAAGAAATTTACCAAAAGTAGAATATTATAAAGAACTCCGCCATCCATCTATGAAGCACGTTAACTTACCTCTATCATCTGATCATCTCAAGTCCATCCCCTGGCCATGATTGTCCCCTAATCCTTCCACAACATTAAATATAGACATCAGTGACGCAAACTTACATTTTCCAGACATAAAATAGAGAACAGTGATGAAAACTTCCACGTTGGAGTTACCGGTCTTTTGCAACATTCTGGCACCCAGCAAGTAAATACACACGAGATACTTGAGCAGTAATTTATTTTAACCTAAAAATAAGGTATGCCTGTGTATATCAACATTGTATATGGCCACAAGTCCTGTATTTCTGGGGGTAACAACACATACACCACAGCTGGCTGCCTCCAGGCTCCCTCTCAGAGGCTCGAGCCAGCCAGTGACGTCACAACCAATCAGAGCTTTTCGTAGTCACGTGACTTTTTACCAACTTTAACCCTTATTTTTGTGCACTTTTTGGCCCAATTTATTTACAAACATCATTACCACAGTGAATTTAAGCGTTTTCTTTACCCATTCACCTGCCATCTTACGAAAATTTTCCGCCCGACAACTCGCCCATTGTGTAACCACCAGTTCAAGAACTCGTGTAACTGCTTTGCAGTTGGAGTTACTTGTAATCCCTGTATGTAGTTGTTTCAGAGTACTTATGTTCACACAAGCGATAAATGGCTTCCTTAATTATTTATTAAATTATATGCACACATATTGTCATAATGACGAATTAACCGATGATACGCAACTGTCACTATAACGAGATAATATCGGAGGTAATTTACAGAGCTCCTTCAACACGTCTGTCGCCTGTGAGATACAGAGGTTAAGTCCAATGTGGGCGGGGCACTTGGTGATGACTGTGCAAATCAGAGGTGCGTGGAGGACAGAGGGATGTCATCTAACACGTGTAAGTCATACAAGTGATATAATGTAAATAATCTACATTTATACAAGTACTACCGGGTATCTGTTGACAGAGGCTATTACATTGTTTAGCCACTTAACTATCGAGTCTCTTGCGGTCTAGTATCCACGTAGATATTCCCAGTGTATACCTAACCTTGTAATAATGCATGTGTGCTTTAGCGACAGTAAGGTGAAAAATCTGCAACCTTTATGGAGCTGGTGGTTAAGATTCGATAAGACTTGCCTACAGTGCCTTTCTAAAGTGCTATGTTTATACGAGAAAATATTAATACAGTGATAACATAATTAGTTTGGTTGATATCGCAAAGGTAACATTAACGGTACTTGAAAATATAAAAATGCTGAATTGGCAAAGTCTGTTTGTCCAATGCTAAAAGAGTGTCATTTGCCTCCAATGGGAATGATTTCATATGCCATGCATTAAACTTTTTAGTGGTTACACATGAGCGAAGCTTATAATAGAGTATAGGAGTTGAATAATAATCTCTTGGCATTCCATACAGCTTGAAGGAGATTACTAACAACTTTTGTTTTACATTCAATGCATTTTCCTAACTCGTATTACTTCTGCAAGTCATTTGTCATACTCGGAATGAATCATGCTAAAAGCATATTGTGGTACGGTGAGAGTACCGTCGCTTATAATACGGCAGGTACGATAATTATGGAACAGTAACCTGCACATTTAATTAGCCGGTGAAGTATGTCTTATCGTAGTTCAAAACGGAATAGTTAACCTTGGGAGATTGTCTTCATTCCCTGATTGGATAACAAAAAATAATTAATGTTCAACTCAAACATTCTAAGAGTGAATATAGTATAGTATAACCTCAGATATCCAGAATGCATGGGGAATCGAGTGTGCTGGATAATCGTTTTTTCCGGATGCTTGAGAGTTACTCTTATAAATACGCATCTCAAACTCAAGATCATCGTCATAAAAGGATATAGTAAATATATTTTAAAAGAATAAAAGGACTCAGTAAATATATTATAAAAGGAATAGAAGAGCTGTACTCACTCGTTATATACCACTGCAGTTGTGTATGTAATCCTGTTGTACAGTAGCAGGTACTATATTAACTGTAGAGTTTGAGTAAATATGGGTACAGTATTCACTTACTTCACTACTATTTTTCAGGCTTTTTACGTTCCATAAACAATAAAATTCTTGAAGATTACACTTAAAACTAGTTTTTATTCATTAAGGGCACTGTAATGGCGGCCCCCAGTGTGTTTGGCCAACATGGAGGATGCATACAGTGCCTCCAGTGGCTAGAAATGGAACCTTGGCTTAAGCGGCACCAAATTCAAACCGATTTTTTTTACTTTTTTAAATATGACTAGACATTACTTACTGGAAATTAACCCCACCCTAAAAAATTGCCTGTTGCTTGAGAGTTACGGATGGTTAAATGCCGGATATCTGAGGTTATGCTGTAATATAATATATTATTGGAGTATTTGGCTTAAGTACCGTAGTGGATACTCTCCCCTACAACTGCCACTGCCGTTAGTCGCTGATCAGCCGATCCCGCGACGAAGTTTCTCTGACAAGCCTAGCCGTCTGGACTCGTGGGAGGGGGGGGTCGACACTGGCGACGCTTACTTCCGGTTTTACTTTTGCCGTGAAATCCATTCTACCTAGAGCTCTGCAACACACAACACCTCCTCTAAAGAAGCTCCTGCACAGCAACTCCTCTACCACGCAGCAACTTCCCAGCACCAGACTGTTTTGTATATAATATATTTATATAAGAAAACCGCCGTTAAGAGCTTCCCTTCTCCAACCCATCCTGAGTGGGAGACATCATAACGTTAACACTACAAATGGTGACCCCGGAGAAATGCACTCACAGGATGGAGGAGAAACGGATCACTCTCCCAGTCTTCAATCACAACATTGAAGACTGGTTTATCCACATGGAGGCAGCTCTCATCGGCTCTGCAGCTACAGAAAAACAGAGGTACGTCACCCTGGTCTGTTCCCTGCCCACAGAAGTCGCCACACAAGTTGCAGAAGTCATCACCAACCCTCCAGCTGACAACAAATTCGCAGCTCTACGAGATGCTCTCAAGAAGCGATACCAGCGGCCTGACACCAGTCTCCTGCAAGACCTATCCGGTTTCTCCCTCGGCAACTCAACGTCTGCACGTCTCTTGGACGAGATGCGGAGACTGAACTCCCGCCACACAGACAGCCTTCCTGACACTATCCTACGCCAGCTTCACACTCAGAAGTTCCCTGTAGAAGTTCGTCTCGTCCTCTCAGAATTGGACTACTCTACTATCTCTGCGACCTATGCAGCCACGGCAGACAGAGTATTCCACGAATACACTGCTGTGCGCCATGCTGCCGCGAACAACTCAGTGGCCACACCATCACTTAGCTCTGGTCTCGTCAATCAGATCAACGCTCCTCAGAGAAGTAGTATTCCATCAGACAAACAAGACCTGAGGGACCTGCTACAATCTCTACACTGCAGGATGGACGCCCTCGAGCAGCTCTGCTCCTCAATGCCGGTTGCTGCTCCTGTTCCTGCCCCACGCACTGTGTCCTACCGACCCCAACATCCCCGTCCTGCCTCAGGCGCCGGCGCCAGCCCCCAGCACAGTGTACCTACCTTCTGTTGGTACCATCAATGTTTTGGTGCTAACGCTAGACGCTGTGAGGCTCCCTGCAACTACACGAGGAAGCGACATCGACTGGGATTGGTAGACGCCATAACCTCCGACACTAACAAGCAGCACATCACACACCTACTTCTGACCTTGACCACTTCACTCCTGCTGCCCGTCACGACGTACTGCAAACACTACTACAGGCAGTTTCTGCATTCAAGGCTACTGCCCCATGCCAGCCTTCCCATTGCCCTTAACACATTCATCCCGCACCTCCTGCGCCTGTCTGCCCACAATTGCCACTTGCAGCACCACCTAGCCCACAACATTTCTGCATACTCTCTTTTCATCCTCAGGTACCTACTGCTCCTAATACGGACCCTGGTCCTGACGTGGACCCTGCTCCTGACGTGGACCCTGCTCCTGATGAGGGTCCTGCATCCGGCCCTAATGACCCAGATACCCCTTCCGGCACCACTGAGGACTTTGCACCTGCCGCGAGAGAAGCACCACATTCCTCGCCTGTACAACCTTTTCTTATCCACAACCCTCCTTCTCCCTCTGCTCCTCCCACAGATCTCGTGTCCCTAGACGGAGTCGTCACCCGTAGCGGCTGAGTGGTCCACACCCCCGCCCGTTATGTCTCACATGTGGAATACAACCCTGCCGACAAGTTTCCTGCAGCGCTCGGAGGGGAGGGGGAGTATTGTAGTGGATACTCTCCCCTGCAGGTGCCACTGCCGTTAGTCGCTGATCCCGCGACGAAGTTTCTCTGATAAGCCTAGTCGTCTAGATTCGCTGCGGAGTTCGGCCACCCGGCGTGTTTCTCTCCCAAGCCTAGCCCTCTGTACTCGCGATGCTTACTTCCGGTTTTACTTCCGATGGACGTGTATATAAGCTCACAGCCTCTCCGTGAAATCCATTCTACCTAGACCTCTGCCACACACAACACCTCCTCTAAAGAAGCTCCTGCACAGCAACTCCTCTACCACGCAGCAACTTCCCAGCACCAGACTGTTTTGTATATAATATATTTATATATGAAAACCGCCGTTAAGAGCTTCCCTTCTCCGACCCATCCTGAGTGGGAGACATCATAACGTTAACACTACAGTACTTTGAACGTGTTGTCCTGCTCTTTGGCAGTTATTAGGAATGAACTCGAAAATTTGGGCAAAAGCTTGGATATCCTTTCTGGGTCTTGCAACATTACAGCATCGCCTATTCCTAACTTGATAGGCTTATCCTGTTTATCGTGCTTATAGATCATTTCAGCCAGTGACTCTGCTAAGGTTTACACACTTTTCCATGAATGTTTTTTAAGACGTTGATTTGCTTCTTCACATAATCGCTCAAGTTAGATACAGGTTCAGGGGTTCCTGTGAGTACGTCATAAGGCAATCTTTTATCGACCCCATATATGACATAGTAGAGTGATTTGCCTATGAAGCTATTTATTGGCCCATTTTTTGATGCTGCTAATTGAGGTAACCAATGCTCCCATGCAGTGTGCATCAGATTCACTATATGCCAAAGTATTTCTAGGATATTATTATTGTTGTACTTAAAACAGAGTTAGTTTAAATTGTGTCATACTACGGGATTTATTTTCATAGACTGCGGCGTCGAGATGACAAGTATGATGTGTTTTTGCTCAGTTAGTTTCTCTACATTTTCTTTGATGATTTATATGATAAAAATGACTAAGTTTATTTCTGCGACAATATTATACAAGGATATTAGAAAGGTTAAATATGTTAACGTTTCTGCGACCTATGTTTACTGTTAAACATGATTAAGTTTAATGATAGAGCACCATGTCTTAATGCATATTTATGTGACCAAGAAGTAAAATTGTAAATATGATTTTAAAGTAGTCTCAGAGAGTCAAGATGAAGAGATCCGCTATTATCAAACGTGGAAGTGTGATGATGTTGAGACACAGTACAGTATATGCCAACTAAGTTAACTGTTTGATGTTGTATTAACTTATAAGAAAGAAAAATACTGTATAGAGTAGATTATTGTATATCTGCCATGACATTTATAACAACAATAGCAGGCTAGATTGAATTGTTCCTGGTCTTGTAAGTACTTTCTTAGAAAGCACAAATGGTAAAATGCTGTTTTGATAGTTTCATGGTAGGTATCATTGAACTCTGCACAAACTGAAGATCATAACTCCACTGGGCGCATTTATTATCACACCATCACCCAGTCCTCAGTTTTGGCCGCCCGGTGCACCTCTCACTACACCGAAGTTGTGGCAGCGTGTCTCACTGGATCGCTAGTTTGGGTGGCCGCTCGTTTGGGATGAGCTGTGTGTACTGCTTTGAGCCTCCGCGTCTGTGACTCGCATGTGGTGTCATGTATTCTAAAAGCTTCACCATATTGCCTATGGAAAATTCCACAAACTTTTGAGCCTACTTGTGGGAGTGATAAGCTGACGCCAGTTTCGTTGATGGTTTACCTCCTCTCTCACCCCCGTCGTCAGATGTGTGTGGCAGGAAAATTCAGCCAATCATCAATTAGAATCAAAAGTAATGCCACCACAAGCCTCGCCCCAATACGAGGTGTTATAAGTTCTCTCACCTTCTCGTGAGCGTTATTCACTCCTATTAACTTACCACAAGAACTCCCCGTCAGCAGACTGGCCATCCCTCCACTAGCTGAACTCAAGTGCTTTGTGTGTTCAACCAACTTTTCAGTTCATCTGTCACACTAAGTCTATTTGCACTTATTTAATTAATCTTAAGGGTCTTCTCCAGCCTTAGTTATACAGTACCAGTGTGAAATGAGTGTTTTCTAAGAGCTCCCTATCTACTGTGAAACGCCCATCGAAATCATAGTGATAAATTTATCAGTGACGAGACAAACGTACTCTCACCAAAAATTTATCGAGCGTTATAAGCACTAAGCAGTCTGAAAATGAACGAAGAATATGAAACCATATTCCGAGATGGCAAGCCCCATTCTATTCATTCTCACATTTATCGTGCCCAGGTGTTCCAGAAGTTTTTGTTGAGAGTGCATATTTTATAATTATATTCCTTTGCTTGTATACTTATATGATTCTCTCACCAGTACGATAGCATCTTACTTGAACTCTGCAGTGAATCGTTCATTATCTTTACATACAGTAGGTAGTTTTGGTGCTAATTTTTCAGTAATTCTTATAAGTGATAAATTAATGTTAACCTTGCATGTACTTGTGTGATAAATAAGTCAAGATACTTACGTTAAGTTCTGCCCTGCGTCTAGGTCTCTTGATTATTATTTTTTTATGTAAATAAGTATTTTAAGTGCAAAAAGAAAACTGGCACTGTTCGTTTTACCTATCCTCAACCATAATTAATTGATAACTATCTAATTAACTGACATTAACTTTATTACAGTATGCCTTGTCTACGGTTTTGAAACTTTTGGTTGACATCTTACCTAAATTATCAGGTAATCAATGGAAGTGTTATAGAAAGTCACCATATTGTGAACTAGAAGTTTTAATAATCCGTAACAGTGGAGGTAAGGTCACCACATTGAAATGTATAAATTCACATTAAAACACGCGATCCAATTTTTTAGTAAACATGTGTCACTTCGGTCGTATTTCAATATTTGTTTGTTGTATCGTGCATAAGGGGCTTTTATTGCGCCTTTCTACTGAGAAATAAGCGACTGGCATATGTGACATCATAGTTTTTGTGTAAAATAGTTAAATGAAAAAACATTATTGACACCATATAAAGTATAATGATATTTCTGTTTTTGTCATAATGATCGAGAGTATAATTTACATACGTATTATGAATGACATTTTTCCCTGAGAACTTCAATAACCTGCCATCTACATCTGGAGAGAAGGTTTGAGTGTGAGGGTGTGTGAGTGCGTGTTTCTGTGTGTGCAGGTGTGCGTACGTAACAATAATAATAATAACAATAATAATAATAATTAACGGTTTATTGAAAGAGCATGGCAGCCAGAAGGCTGAAAATATACAGTTGCATAATTAGGGAATGGGTCTCTTGATTGACAAATAATATACAAGTAGCATAAGTGATACAGATATGATATATAATAACTAGATGGGGAGAAGGTTATATTACAAGGCATTTCAACATAGTAACAGTGCAAAAAGGTAAGATTGACTGGGAGTGAATACACTGGTTGATTACAAGTTATCGATAATTTTTACAATGGTTAGGACTGGGCTGTTCTTATAGCGATAAAGTACGTTCTCGTATGGGCTGGTTGCGGTTGAGGTGTCGAACAGCAATTCTCGGACGAGGAATCTCGGGTGGTAGTATGAGCCGGTGTCGAGGATGGTGTGTGTGTGTGTGTGTGTGTGTGTGTGTGTGTGTGTGTGTGTGTGTGTGTGTGTGTGTGTGTGTGTGTGTGTGTGTGTATGTGCGTAGCATGCAGAGCTGATCCAACTCAGCTATCCTCCATCCCTGGATGAGGTAGCTACTGCCATCGAACAAATGAAAAATAATAAACTCTCGGAGCCTGGTGGAATCCCACCCGAGGTGTATAAAGCAGGAGGACCTCTACTTACCAGCTGTCTCCACTCTCTCCTGGAGAATATATGGGAAAAAGAGGGAATATCCCAAGCTCTTAAAGACACCCCCATCGTCAATATTAATAAGAACAGGGGAGAACGGTCAGACTGTGGCAACTACCGCGGGATCTCGCTGCTGACTGTAGGTGGCATGATTATCATCCGAGTCCTCTTAAACATATTTCTTCCTAAGGCGGAAGACTTCCTCCCAGAATCTCAAAGTGGCTTTAGACCATCACTTGGCACCACTGACATGATCTTTGCTCCCTGCCAGATACAGGAAAAGTGCAGAGAACAGGGTCTCGACCTGTATATGGCCTTCGTCGACCTAACTAAGGCCTTCGACTCGGTCAACAGGGAAGCCCTCTGGCTTCCTTGGCTGCACACCAAAATTCATCTTCATCATGAGGCAATTCCACAATGGCATGAACGGCAGTGTCCTGCACAATGCCACCCGGTCTGAGTACTTCCTCATCCACACGGGGGAGAAACAAGGATGTGTACTGGCGCAAACTCTCTTTTCTATTTTCTTGGCTGTCCTCCTTACTCGTGCCAGTGCCAATTTAGTTAGTGGACATCGAGTACCGGACGAAGGCTCTTTTCAACATAAGACGACTCCAGGTAAGAACAAAGGTGTCGGCAGCTTCCATTACTGAACTTCAGTATGTAGACGACCTCACCCTTGCCGCTCACACTGAACGCGCTCTACAGGAGATCCTGAACACCGATGCAGATGCATATGCACACTTCGGCCTTGATTTGAATGTGCGTAAGACTCGGATTCTCTTCCAGCCTGCCCCTGGTAACGCCACACCTAAACCATCCATTCAGCTTAACAGTACTACCCTCTCTAATGTTACCCACTTTCGGTATCTCGGCTCCCACCTGTCCACCACCGCAGACACCGATGAAGGGATTCAACATTGGATCTGATGTGCGTCTCAAGCCTTTGGCAGACTCCGAAACCGTGTCTTCAGCTGTAGGGAGGTGAAATTATCTACAAAGGTGCACGTATATCGAGCAGTGGTCCTCCCCACCCTGCTATATGGCAGCGAGACATGGGTCACATACAGGAGGCACCTCAGGGCACTTGAAAACTTTACCAACATAGTCTACGTTCCATCCTCCGAGTTTGCTGGGAAGACAAGAGAAAAAATGCCAGTATTCTCGCTGACACCAACTTCAGAACCATCGAGGCTACCATTATCCATCAACAACTACGTTGGACTAGCCATGTTACCCGCATAGACGGCAGTAGACTACCAAAGCAGTTACTTTACAGTCACCCTACGAATAGTAAACTTAACGCTGGCGGGCAACTGAAAAGGTTTAAGGATAGTCTTAGGGCAAACCAGAAAAAGTGCCAAATCGACCACCTCACCTGGGAGACGATTAATCCACACCACAACGCTTGGAGGAGCACCACACGAGAAGGTGTCAATACTTTCGAGTTAGCCCGACTACAAACCGAGGCAGATAAGCGCCATCACCGGAAAGACGCTGCCGACGCCTAGCCGGCATTAGATGGAGCCATCCACATGTTCAACATCTGTGAGCGACCCTGCCTGTCCCGTATCGACCTCCTTAGTCACCTCAAAATTCACCAACAAAGGCGACATCATTAATAACTCATATCATTGTTTCCCAGTTGGATGATCGTCATACTCGATTCCGAGTGACAGCAAAGCAGTAGTAGTAGTCGTAGTGCTATCCGAACAGCAGCAGCCCAGAAGTTATGTTATAGCCTGGATGAGATGTCGACTGTCCTTCTCTCTCCTAAGGTCGGCTTTGCTGTGTCTCAAGGGAACGAGAGCATCGGCCCCCAAAGCCGACAACAGTTGCAGATATTGACTATGAGGCAACAGTCAATAAATGCCGCATAGATCTTAGGCTCAACTAACTCAACACAGCTAGGATAGCTACTTATGTACTAGGATATTTAATATTAAGGTAACAAAATGGTAGCGAAGGTGGCTATCAGGCCATAAGGCGGAGGGTGGAAGCCATATATATAAAAAATTTAAATAAAGTAGTAGTAGTAGTGTGTGTGTGTGTGTGTGTGACAGGCTTCATTCATCACCAAAAGGGGACGTCTCATTCACTTTGTCTGCAGTGTTTGGATCAGCCGTTTAACAGGGAAAAAATTGGAAGCGATTATTCGCCATTACAATATTGTATGCACCATTGTCCAATGGAAATTAAATTGTCCTCTTTGAAGGTAAAAGTTCAGGAGGATAATTTTAAACTTTATTCAGTGTTGACGACTTTTTTGTTTATGAGGAAAAATTAATGAATGGGTGTAATGATGAAAAAGTGAATGGGGATAAGTTTGATGAGAGAGAGAGAGAGAGAGAGAGAGAGAGAGAGAGAGAGAGAAGGAAGGAAAATTGAGAAGAGAGCAGAAGGGAGATGGGAGGAGGGGGAGACGAGAGGAAAATGAGACGGGAGGAAAATGAGACCAGAGGAGAAGGGAGGAGGGGAAGACACCAAAGGACAGATTCACTTCTTGCAGTTCAAATACAGATTCTTTTACCCTGTGACTCTTGGGTCCAATTATGACCTATGGAAGGCTGTAGTGCCGCAGGGACCACCGTGTTCAGACGTGACCCCGAGCTAATGCTGGGGTGTGGTGGTGCCGTCGCCTTGGCCACATTTTCAACATATTTTGTCTTAAAAGAGGAAAATATGTGGCCTCAACAATTATTGGTAGAGAGAGAGAGAGAGAGAGAGAGAGAGGTACAGTATTCTGTGTTCGTCTTCTCTCTGGTTTGTAGTGTCAACTCCATTAAGTCTCACAGTCTGTACTTCGTATATCTAGTAATTTGAATATCCTTGAAGGTGCATATCCTGTAATTCACATGATCTGTAATTAGCACAGCCTGTAAATTGCACACCATATAAGTCACACACCCTGTACGTTGCAAAGTTCTATTAATCACACACAATCTTGAAGTGTGACCTAACCTGTTCTAATGGGCCTCAATCTTAATAGGCACCAACTTAATATAACCTAATTGGTTCCATGCCTATTCAGCCCTAACCTAATGGGTTTTAATCCTAATATGCCCCAATCTAACATAATCTAATAGAACCAAATCTTAAAAAAAATCCTAAAAAAATCCCTCGCATGACCAATCGTAAAGGAGTAGGATTGATTGGAGTTCATTAGACCGGCCATGCATACCGTATCTCCATTTACCAGATATAGCGGGGAAATCCATTAGATCGAGGTTCTGTTAGATATGAAACCTCCATCGAACGAATTACAGCCATTTGATAAGAATACAACCATTAGATAGAGTTTCGTTATATGGAGGTTTCTCTGCATGTACTCTGTAGCCATACTAGTGTGGGTGTAGTAAGGTCATTGTCCTCTCTCCCTCCGCCACACCACACACCGTATCTCACCCTTCACATCCCCGGGAGGAGCTCAGTGGCCTCCAATCTGCATTTTGCCGATTTTTCATGTGGAGTTTCGTTCATTTTACTAGTTCATACACGAATGTATTTTTATTTTATGTTTTATTTTTAGTTATTGAAGAAAAAAAAAACAATAGTAGAAACGATCAGATAGAAATGTCCTCTGCTGTTTATTTCTTTGATGTTTCATTGTAAAGATTTTTATTCACGATATCAATTTATTTTTCAGTGTTTGCTTCATCATATTTAATAGTCTGTTTATAGTTTGTTGCACTTCTTAGTTAAATGCATTTTTTTGTTTTAATCGTTTATTTTATGCATCTTTCTTTATGTAGCCTATTTAATTTTAAATATTCATTTACTTCTTAACAAAGAGATAAATTTCCTCATTAATTACGTAAGTAATCACCTGTTTTTTGCATATACAGTATATATATATCGCAAGCATATCATTATTTTGAAGACAAGTAAAGACCGCCAGCTGTTGTACTGATGAGAAGCAAGTGATTATTGTCGCACTTCATTCTGATAACAGAGAAAAGTGAAGGAAAGAAATCACCCAATTAACTGCAGGAATCATATGTTCATTGTTAAGAAGAGAGCAAAGAATATTTGGCTTGGTTCTGAAGGTTTGAACATTAACATTAATAAAAACTAATAACACACACACACATACACACACACACACACACATTACACACACACACACTATTACTATTACACTATTACACTATTATTACACTACTACTACACTACACACACTACACACACATTACTATTCCTATCCCATCCCATTCCATTCCATTCCTATTCCACTATACCACTACCATACCATCACTAATACCTCTATTATTATTTAATTATTATTTAATTATTATTTAATTATTATTTAATTATTATTTAATTATTTATTATTATTATTATTTATTATTAATTATTATTATTATTATTATTATTATTATTATTATTATTATTATTATCTCCTGGCTTTCTGTGATGAAACTTTTCCTACTCAGGTGGGCGAGTTGACGTCAGTAACATCTGTCATCAACTGAACTATCAGTAACACAACGTTGACCCAGACCATAAACGGCATTAATGAGTAAGAGAGAGAGAGAGAGAAAGAGAGCGGTAATACGCCTAGATAACATAGTGAGAGAGAGAGAGAGAAAGAGAGCGGTAATACGCCTAGATAACATAGTGAGCATAAAAACCCTTGATAAAATACCTACGCTGGTTTCATAGGATGGATAAAAATAATTTTGTTCGCAATTGGGAATTTGCATTTCAATGACAGGGGTGCAATACCAGCGTTCAATATTTGTTTCACTGCTATACAACCTTTTTCCTAAATGGATCGTGTATCATTAAAAAAAATGGGATAGATATCTCTTGATCTATCTATACCGGAAATTAGTATGATCAATATCGACTTTTGTGTTTAGTTTATGCGAGAGAAATAAATATTTTATTTATATTGATGTTTAGGGAAATGCAGTTTATATAGTCATCGAAAAAGACTACCTAGATTTTGAATCTTTTATTTTATAATGTGGACATTCTTTTTCGATGACCCTGTACAAAGTTGAATAAAATTACTACAGACACGGCATCAGCTGTCCATTTTACGATAGCTCCCAGTTATGTGCATGACATGTAAACAGCGAAAAATAAATTGTATATTAATTTACTGTGAATCGACACAACGCGAGTCAACATGTGCGGGTTTGACCAACATTTACTTAAATTAATGCGGAAAAAAAATGTTAACCCTTGGAGTACAGTGGGTCGGACCATTGAATAAAGAATCAGATCCCGTTGAGTACGATGCTAACCCCTTGAGTACATTGGTAACCCCTTAGTACGATGCTAACCCCTTGAGAACTTTGGTAACCCCTTGAGTAAGATGTATTAACACTTTACCTACGGTGAAATAACCCCTTGAGTATAATATCTGAACCCCTTAAGTGCAATGCCTTAAATCCTTGAGTAATATCTCTTAAGCCATTAAATACGATTACATGGCAACCCATATTTCAATTACTTGTTGAATCGTAATCATTTCTTAAGGGAGAAAGAATAGGATGGTAGGGGATGGGGGAGGGGAGGGGAGGGGAATAAGAGATGGTAGGAGGTATTGCTGACCCCTGACGTTTGACCTCTTATCTGTGGGATGGATATGATCATAAAACTATGTATGAAATATATGAAATAATTCCACCTATATCAACTATAGTTTTAAAATTAGACTTTTTTAATCTAACTTTTAATCTTTGACAAAAAGCATTTATATTACTGTGGCCTGGATATTGAGTAAATATATAAATAGCATTATAAGTTTTTTGTTGCTGTTTTTTAAAGTCTGCAAAGCTGACTAATAATAGAAAAGAAAAATACGAGAAATCCAGCATTTATCTGTTTTTTCATCAGACTATACAGCGCGTCACGTTGCCATGGTAACAAGAGCCCTCCAGCATGTTGGCAAAATCAACTTGAGGCACATCTCATTCTATCTCATCACGAATGATAAAAAATAAATAAAAACACGCCATCACTTTAATCATGAGATTCATTTCACTCCGGATTTTCTCGCTACCGGAAAACATAAGTAAAAGAGATAATGTTATAAGAAATTGAGGGAGTTGTGGTGTTGAGGACAGCGAGGAGACGCAGATAACTCACACTAAATCCATGATAAAAATCCCTTCGTCTCTGCGAAGGTCAAATCTGTCGGTTTCTCGGTCGGTCTGTCTGTCTTGTCTGTCCTGTCTGTCCAAAGGGCTCGGGGGAATATTACAAAAAAAATATTACCATCAAAAGAGAAAGTTAACATTATAACTATAGAGTGCCGAACTGGAGTCGAACCTGAGTAATCGTGTGTGAGACGTGAGTGTGATGTCTCCTTGCCGTTTCCATAGCAACACTCTCAGTCGTCTCTTACACAGAGAGACAAGGTATCGATCCCATCTTGGACAGTGTATATATATATATATATATATATATATATATATATATATATATATATATATATATATATATATATATATATATATATATATATATATATATATATAGTCTTATTAAACATACCGAAGCATTCAAAATGAATTTGAGTAACGGCATGTACAAGCTGGACAATTTTGTAATTAAGAAGATTTGTGATCAGGTGAGAAGGCCGGGTCAATTAACCATCTGACCTGACCACCAACCGTTGTGTGCTATTTAAAGATTAGTAGGGTCATTACCTAATACCTGACCATTGTGGACCTGGTCTCACCCTCCTCTGTATATATACACCTTGATTTGTATTTCTCTCTCTAGTCTGTACTCAGTGAGTACTACTCACCCCTGAAGATGTGAATTACACGAAAGCGCTTGGGAACTTCGTGTTTTCTTCTTTCCTTGTGGTTATCAGCATATACCTGGATCACGCGCATCTACAGTGATTTACTTGCATATATATATATATATATATATATATATATATATATATATATATATATATATATATATATATATATATATATATATATATATATGCACACACACACACACAGACACACACACACACACACAAATATTAGCGGAATCGCCGCCCTCCGGGCGGCTCTTTCGCTAAGTTCAAGATTTCTTACGAGCATTATAGGAGTTCCAATCTTGAGAATGAGGTGGTGAGGAGGCATTCCAGAGGGCTCCAAAGAATTAAGGAATTCTGCATGGTACTGGACTGCTTGGTCCTGGTCGATTACTGTATCAACAGATTTGAATGAGGTCTCACTGCCTGGAAGCTGTCTGAGTAGAGTCATGTTGATTTTAGCCACTGTTTCATTCTTTGTCGCCAGAATTGCGCGTTCACGCAGCCACTTGTGATCCTTGTAGTGGTGGATAATTTTTGGGTACACCATGTTTGTGAGCTCAGTTGAGGACTTTACAACATTTCCACATCCTTTTCAACCTCTGTGTGGTTTAACGGGTCGGGTGGGGTTGGGTGTGTCGGATCGGGTTCGTTGGGGTTTTTTTGAGATCCCCACATGACACTTGCTATCCATGCCAAGTTTGGTCCGGGCAGCTCATTCGCTAGGCCACGGTAGGACGCCACCCTCTGGCAGGCTCCACATTGTCTCACTGTTCAGACCCCAAAGCTTCTTCTTCCATCAATAGTTCATTAACGGTGTATATAAGTTCCACTACAACGGTACAGCAAAGTATATTTTTTTTAGCATTAAACTGTTATTATTTTATTTTCTAATCATCACTACATATAACACCACCCATCATCACTACTGGAATCAGTAACGTAGGTTCCGAAGATTCTCGTTCGTCGCGGACACACAAACACACATACTTCTTTATTTATATATTGTAAGGGCGGAAACGATCCTCCGGCTAGTTACCGTTGCTAACTCGCTCGTTTGCTGGTGCAGACGACACTTGGGGTGGTTGGACGGAGGTGAGAACGGCAGCGATTATCTCCGCCGCCGGCAGATTCAACTCAGCCGCCATATCGTCAGTATCTAGCTACCCTGCTGTCCGTCAAATTCTGGCTGTCATCTCATCATAGGTCCTGGACTCGTGGGCTGTGTTCCCAGACCTTCACCTATCAACTGCCAACTCTCTGGTCATCTACCACTACCACATACCACGACCATCAGTTCCTCACATTCCGTCGGTGCCCCGGTGTTCTCCTGCCTTTTCAAGACGTCGCTGAGTGTGGAATTGAAGTGGACGCTTCCCTATCCTGAGTGTGCATCACCGTGTTCCAGAACCTTCCCCCAGGGCCACTGCCGTAGGAAATATTTGTTCATGGTTTGATTCTATAATTGTTTGATTCCGTTAATTGCTGACTCCCCTTTATTGTTCGATTCTATCAATTGTTGACTCCATTTAATTGTTTGAATCCATTAATTGCTGACTCCCATTATTTGTACGAGTCCTTTAATTGTTGCTTCCATTAATTGTTTGACTCCCGTAATTATTTGATGTTTGTTGAGTGGTGTCAGAGTTTTGTTATATTTTTATAGCAAAGAGATGCCAATCTCTAACGGTTGTTTGTTATTCCTCGGAAAACCATGGTCCTTGACTTTCCTTTATTAAGATCCTGATTAGCCTGGTAAGGGATTTCTATCCCTAAGTCTTTATATATATATATATATATATATATATATATATATATATATATATACATACAAACTTACGTACACACTTACTTACTTGCTTAAGGCTGACCGTCGTAGCCGACGACGACTCTGGGAGTGCGATTGTGTCTCCTTTCTCTACATTGTTACGAACCCCTCCACCAATTGTTATGATCTACCTACCCAGCACTACGAACCACGCCATCTATTGTCCTGATCTACCTACCCAGCACCACGAGCAACGCCATCTAGGGACGAGACACGAGTATGACTCGTCTTATTTACCACTCCGGGTTTTCCCTTCTCCATATCCTGGTTGTTGCGTCACTTCCTCCAAGTCTTCTTTGTCAGCTCGAGTTCGAGGAGAGTTCAGTACACTCTGGGAAGTGACCACAGGATCACCTATCCTGGAAACCTACGGCACAGTGACTACCTACCGTCTTCTGCAATACTCGGCCTTACTCGTCAGCCATCTCAGCTCCGCACTTAAGTATTTGTAATCTTATATTGCCTCCCCCACGTCCATTTGCTTCAAATTATTGTATGTTGTATAAATATGTATATACTGTTAATGTTTAGGTTAAGTATGGTTAAGGGTAAATTATAGAAAGCTGAATATTTTGTGAAGTAGTAATTCATAATTTTGTCATACACAACAAAAACTCGCATCCTTTGTTCTTACCCTTTTATAATCCGATTGTCTTTGTTTTTTGTTTTTTGTTGCCTGTTGGGATCTGGGCAGACTTTTAACTATATTCTAAATCCCTAACTCGTAACAAATGGCGACCGTGACAGGATACGACCTTAAGTACCATATTCCTTCCTCCCTTGTAACTCCTTGTTGATTATTCCTCCCAGTCACTTCTGTTCACAATTGCTTTACGGTGGTTTACAGTTTCCTTCATATGTGTGTGCATATATTGGTATTATCGTACAGTAAGAGTGACAGACGTAGGATATTAGGTTCCAAGTGTCATAAGGCTTACCTGTTATTACACGTGGCAGTCGTGTAGTAAGTCTTATCGAGTGTAGGGAAGAATCCGGATCTGTTTTATGCCGTACCCTCACTCCAGAGTAGGCTGTTCCATAGTCACTAGTTTAGGGTGAAGTGATATCTTGGGACGCCCTGCTCTACCAGGACCCCATAATTATAAAGCCTCAATTATTGTTTTTCTCATTATCTCATTCGGGGTCAATCATACCAAACTCAAGGGTTGTTAATCCGGATCTTTATACTAATACCGTAATACGCCCTTCCTGTTTCAAGTATCTCAGGGTTGTTAATCCGGATCTTTATATTAATGCCGTAATACGCCCTTCCTGTTTACTCAAGGGTTGTTAATCCGGATCCTTATATAAATGCCGTAATACGCCCTTCCTCTTTCAAGTATCTCAGGGTTGTTAATCCGGATCTTTATATTAATGCCGTAATACGCCCTTCCTCTTTCAAGTCTCTTCTCCTTATCTAAGGATCTTCTCAGAAGAACAATAATCATAAGTGTAATTTCCCTAGGTATAACTTGGTTAGTTTCCGGGACTTTCTGGTTATCCACTGCCGTGATATTTTCTAGGGTAATCCACTTATCTTATCTTTTGACCATTAATTAATTTATCTAAGTTTTCTTAACAATGGCCTCCTCAGGTTTTGATCTCCAGGATTTTATTGAAAATCCTTCCGTAGCTAAATTACGTGTTAATATCCTGAAGAAAGAATGGAAAGAAATAGCCAACTATTACAATATCCCATTTTCACAGCAACTGACTAAGGAAATGTTAAAAAATCATGTAATTGAAATGTTGGTTCAACAAGAAGTTTTAAAAGAATCCGCTGTTGACCGATTAACGCCCATGTCCAAGAACCTTCAACCACTATCCACCACCCCTCCTCACTCAGAAGTTGCTTCAGGTCTGGCTAGCCCTCAAGAAAAAACACAAAGAGTAGACGCCTTAGAACTAGAACGAGCTAGGTTCGAGTTCCAAATCAAAATGAAAGAACTCGAGTTGGAACAGGACAAGTTGGAGCAGGAGGTTAGACTGAAAGAACTACAGGTGAGAGAGACAGAAGTCACCTTAACATCGGAGTTTAAATCAAAAGAAGTGGCATTAAAAGAGAAACTAGCTGCTTTTAACCCTGCTACTGCTTCTTCCCTTGTTCCCGGGTTTGATGAATCCGATATGGACGGGTCATTTAGGACTTTTGAGAAAATAGCCGGGAAGAATGAGTGGCCAAAGGACCAGTGGGTGTCGGTGTTAGTTCCTAAATTATGTGGTAAGGCTCGTAGAGTTTATAACTGTTTAGACCAGACTGATGACTATGATAACGTAAAAAAGAATATCCTCACCTCTTATGCTATCACGCCAGATGGATACCGGCAGAAGTTTCGTAAACTAACCAAACCATTTTCACACACCTTTGTTGAGTTTGCTCAAGAAAAGCTTAGGTTTTTAAGAAGTGGTTAGAGGCTACAGAGACCTCCACATTTCAGGATTTGTTAAATTTGGTAGTCCTGGAGGAGTGGAAGAGCAAGATACCATTTCACATCTTGAAGCATGTGGAGGAGCGTGGAGAGGTTAATTTAGGGCGTGCTGCTGAGCTGGCTGATGCATACGCCTTGCTGGTGGAGTCACTGGGCAGTAGAGAACGTGGTACTTCCCGACATGTTAGGTCCTCCTCTGATGATAACCTTGGGGGCGTGAGTGGTAGGTCGAAAGGTCCCACACCTAACCCCCCTGATGCAACCAAGTTTACTTGTTCTTACTGTAAAAACCCAGGCCATACGATCCAGACTTGTAAACACCCAAAGTGTCGAATTGCTAAAAGTAGTTCCCTGGATCTCAAATCCAAACCAATAGCAACCACCAATGTGGAAAGGCCCCATCAGGATCTCTTCTCTTCATTCACCTATGAGGGAAAAATTTCAATCATAGAGGGGTCTCGTTCTTTCCCTATTCGTATACTACGTGATACGGGCGCAGCACAATCTATCCTCCTGTTTAACGTCATTCCTGATATATCTACCGCATTTACTAATGAGAGTGTTCTAATTTCAGATCTCTCATCCCATTCTTCCTATCCTTTAGCTAAAGTGCACCTCCAATGTCCCTTGATTACTGGGAAGTGCAAATAGCCATTAGGAAAGACCCAATGCCTGTGTGCGGCATTCATTTATTATTGGGTAATGACTTGGTAGGAGATCTAGTGGTTCCCAACATAAAGACAGTCGACTCTCCCTTACCTGTCAACTCCACCACTGACCTTGAAGAAACTATTCCTCACCTTTTCCCATCTTGTGCTGTCACCCGGTCACAGAGTGTGCGAAATGGGCCCTCTTCATCTGAAACCACCTCCAATATCTTACTACTCACAGAAAATCTGTACAATAAGACCATTAGTAAGGATGAGCTCATTACAGCCCAACAATCTGATCCATCTTTGTTCAAACAGGTGATGAAAGACCTCAGTGTGGACCATTGTACATCTTCGGCTTACCACCCACCATCCCAAGGTTGCTTGGAACGGTTCCATCAAAACTTTCAAATCAATGCTAATAAACTATCTCCCCTCAACTATATAGTCCATACTCCTGATCGCAGGAAAGATTCACAACTTGTTCACATTAATCTCATGAAACTTTACCATTCCAGGCAGTCAGAGGAAGACATCCCAGAGGCTATAAGCCTACCTGTATTGCATACAGTTTTGTCAGGGCCGGAGCCGGAGACAGATGACATGGACCTATTGGAGAATTTAGACTTCCCTCTACCTAAAGAAAACCCTGCTAACAGTCACATACTCAACAACTTGGATGAGTATTTTTCTGTTTTGAATCCATCTCAAGCAACAGATCTCACTAAGTTATTATCAACATTTCGTAAAGTCACGTCAGACCTCCCAGGGTTTTGCAATATACTTAAACATAATATTAAGCTAATCTCAGATGATGTACAACCCATTAGGCAATCAGCATATCGACTAAATCCACAAAAAAGAGAGATTATGAAAAAGGAGGTAGATTTTTTGTTAAAACATAACTTAGCTGAGCCTAGTACCTCCCCCTGGGCTTCACCTTGCCTTCTCATTCCAAAACCCGATA
This sequence comes from Homarus americanus, assembly GCF_018991925.1. Lineage (NCBI taxonomy): Eukaryota > Metazoa > Arthropoda > Malacostraca > Decapoda > Nephropidae > Homarus > Homarus americanus. Next base: position 1,232,237 of record NW_024748502.1, read on the forward strand.
GCACTTTTCGTTTCTGTACCGATTATCGTAAAGTGAACCAGGTCACTGTCTCAGACTCCTACCCTTTACCTTTGATTGAAGATATAATAGACAGCATAGGCTGTGCAAAATTTATATCTACCGTGGACTGTTGAAAGGATATTATCAAGTGGGACTCACGGATAGGGCAAAAATAATCTCAGCATTTATAACTCCATTTGGTCTTTTTCAATATTTGGTTATGGCGTTTGGCTTTTCTAATGCTCCGGCCACATTCCAGAGGGCCATCAACTACCTAATTCAGGACCTAGGTGGGACGTTCGCCTACCTGGATGACTTGGTGGTGGTGTCGGACGGCTGGGACGAACATCTGGTGCGTTTGGAGATACTGTTCGCACGACTGCAAGAGACTGGATTCACCATAAACCTGGCTAAATCTGCTTTTGGCCGGGCCTCAGTGACTTACCTGGGACATATCGTTGGACATGGTATGGTGAGACCCAAGGACGCAAACGTTAAAGCCATCTTATCCTTCCCCACTCCAAGGACGAGGAAGGAACTCATGCGCTTCCTGGGGATGTGCGGCTACTACCGTCGGTTCTGCAGTAACTTCTCCAGCGTGGCCGGACCCCTCACAGACCTTACCAGTTCTGCGGTCCCTTACATCTGGAACCAGAGGTGCGACCAGTCTTTCCACCGCCTCAAAGCCTTCCTTGCCTCCAAGCCTGTAGTCCACCCCCCTGACTACACCTTGCCCTTCCATCTGCAAATCGACGCTAGTGGTGTCGGAGTGGGGGCTGTGCTCCTACAACCCGACCCAACCACTGATGTCCTTCACCCTGTGGCATACTACTCCGCCAAGTTGAAAAAACATCAGACCAACTACTCGACCATAGAGAAGGAGGCCCTGGCTCTGGTGTTGGCAATAAAGAAGTTTGAATGTTACCTCCAGTCTTGCCCACAAACAACCCTAGTCTTCACCGACCATAACCCACTCACGTTCATCCAAACCAACAAGACCTCCAACCAGCGAATCCTCCGCTGGGCTCTCCTCACCCAGCCCTATAACCTACAAGTCCGGCACATAAAGGGGGTGGACAACCTGATTGCAGACTCCTTATCCCGAGCTCCAGTGGAAATGCAGCAGCTACTCTCCAGACGCACCAGGTGATCACCTCCTTCGCGCCCGCGCTATGGAGGTCTTTGGAGGGGGGGTGTGTTACGAACCCCTCCACCAATTGTCATGATCTACCTACCCAGCACTACGAACCACGCCATCTATTGTCCTGATCTACCTACCCAGCACCACGAGCAACGCCATCTAGGGACGAGACACGAGTATGACTCGTCTTAGTTACCACTCCGGGGTTTCCCTTCTCCATATCCTGGTTGTTGCGTCACTTCCTCCAAGTCTTCTTTGTCAGCTCGAGTTCGAGGAGAGTTCAGTACACTCTGGGAAGTGACCACAGGATCACCTATCCTGGAAACCTACGGCACAGTGACTACCTACCGTCTTCTACAATACTCAGCCTTACTCGTCAGCCATCTCAGCTCCGCACTTAAGTATTTGTAATCTTATATTGCCTCCCCCACGTCCACTTGCTTTAAATTATTGTATGTTGTATAAATATGTATATACTGTTAATGTTTCGGTTAAGTATGGTTAAGGGTAAATTATAGAAAGCTGAATATTTTGGTTAAGGAATTTATGGTACTTTATTATACACAACAAAAACTCGCATCCTTTGTCTACCCTTTTATAGTCCGATTGTCTGTTTTTTTTTTTTGTTGCCTGTTGGGATCTGGGTAGACTTTTAACTATATTCTAAATCCCCAACTCGTAACAACATGCACATCTGGCCTTATTGCGCTTGTTCTCGAGATGCTTGACGCCTTGGGTACAGGTGGAGCGCCATAGACTATGGTTGGAGGCAATAGTTTCAAGATCCTTTGGAGGAATGTTACATTTTTTGAGCGTCATTCTGAGCTTGTCTTTGTACCGTTTGCATTGTCCTCCAGCCAGGGTTGCGGCTTGCCTCGGGCAGCTGCCCGTAGAGGACTTGGCGGGGGAGTCGGGGCTCTACCATGCAGATAACGTCTCCCGTCCATTGCATCTGTCGCTTCGCTAGAAATGCCTCTATGCTGGTGGTGTTGGCGCGCAGGAGAATGTCAGTATGAGAGACTTGTCCTGCCAGGTCAGCCCAAGAATGCTCTGCAAACATCGGATATGGAAGGCCTCGAGGGATCTGTTGTGCCTTTGGTACGTAATTCACGCTTCAACCATATAAGATGGTGAAAATACAGACAGCTTGGTAAACAGAAAGTTTGGTTGTAAATTTGAGGCTGTTATTGTCGAATACTCTGGCGCACAGACGACCAAAGGAGGCAGCTGCAAGATGGATCGGAACCTGGATCTCCTCGTCGATGTTGTGCTATGGAGTAAGAGCGCTACCAAGGTTTGTAAAATGTTCTACTTGTTTGACAGGTTCTCCGTTGACCACGAATGCAGGTGGTGGGTCTGCACCTCTGTGTTGATCAGTTATCTCTGTATTTTGGATGTTAATTTCTCGTCCGATGGTCTGATGTATGGGGAAGACAATCGAGAAAATGTGTTGGAGAGCCTCTAGGGAGTGAGCAACTAGAGAGCAGTCGACAGCATATTGGAGCTCCAGGAGGTGGGAGGTCGACGTTTTCGTTATTGTCTGGAGGCGGCGGAGGTTGAACAGGTTGCCGTCTAAGTGGAATTGCATCTTCACGCCGTCATCGTCGCTCATGGAGTTAAGGCTGATCAGGGCCTCTGCTGTGAGGTAGAGATTGAAGATGACGGAGGCCAGAACGCATCCCTGTTTCACACCGACCTCAATGCTACAGGGTTTGGATTTCGTGGCTCCTGCAAGTACACATGCTTGCATATCCTCATGGAAGCTCTTGAGGATTTTAAGAAATTTTGGAGGAACACCAAACTTAGAGAGAACTGTCCAGGGCAGTTCTCTATTGACAGTATCAAAAACTTTCGTTAAGTCGATGAAAGCTATGTACAGGTCACGGTTCTGTTCATGGCATTTTTCTTGTAGTTAACGCACGGTAAAGATCATATCAGTTGTGCTGAGATTTTTACTGAAGTCACATTGGGTCTCAGGCCGAGTGGACTCAGCGATGTGTAGGGCTAATCTGCAGAGTAGAATTCTGGCAAGTACTTTGCCTGACATGTGTATACTTGCGTGATTGTTCATACTTGTTATTGTGTGTGTATGTGTGTGCGTCTCTATTTTATGAGTGTGTACATGTGGGTGTGTATGATAAGAGAAAACGGAAAGAAATAACGAAATAAAACCATTAAAGAATGACAAAGAGGGTGAAAACAACAACACCTGGGAAAAAATTACAGAATTGACAGCTGGAGTTAATTGTTCCTCTTTCCCAATTACCGCTCACCTCTGCGAGAGCAAAGAGGAAACAGGGGGAGGAGGGGGGGGGAGAATAAAGAGAAGGGAGAGAAAGAGGAGGGAAAAGAATGAAGAGAGAGAAAGAGGTGAAAACGAAAGCAAAAAAATAAGAAGAAATAAGTGATATAATTAATTTTCATGTCAAATTAACGGATACGAGAGTGAACTAAAATACTTCATGTGATCATTAGTAAGATCTCCACTCCCTCCCACCTCTCTCTCGATTTATCTCCCGACTACTCTCCCTCATTTTCTCTGTTTCCCTTCATCCTTCCTTCCACCCTTCCTCCCTCTCTCTTTCTTTTCCTCCTTTTCTCTGTTTCCCTTCCTCCTTCCTTACCCCTTTCCTCTTTGATTCCTTTCCTCATTCCATAACAGCTTCTTTACCTCCCTCATCTGCTCCCTCTCGTTTTCTTTCTCCTTTTCCATCACAAACACTTCCCTCCTGTTCTTTTTACTTTCTTCCCCACAACCTTTCTCACTCCTTCCCTCCCTCCTTCTCCTTCTGCCTTACACCTTGCTTTCTTCTGTACCTCTTTACCTCCCTGCATCCCTTCCTCCTTCCGTCACCCATCTTCCTTTCCTATCTCACTCACTTTCTTCCCCCTCTCACACTCACTCCCTTTCTCCCTCTTTCTCTTCCTCCCTTCCTCTTACCCTCACTACCGTTCCCTATCTCCTCCACCTTTCTTTCTCTTTCGCCTCTCCAACTTCCCGTAACCCACCCCCCCCCCTCCACACGCACGCACGCACACTCACATGATGTATATTTCAAGACAATATATTTCTTGTATTGGGCAGAAGATATAAAAGAAAGGGGAAAATCAGCCTTCTTTACAACTCAGAATTATTCCCAGGCCACAAAGATGCCATAGTGCTAACCTATTTTGAGGTTTTGGTATACTTTTATTTTATGTCGTGTGTGTGTGTGTGTGTGTGTGTGTGTGTGTGTCTCTCTCTGTGTTGGTTGCCCCTCGTGTAAAGAGGATGGCGTGAATTTGTTTAAGGTAAAGAAGCTGTCGGCAACACAAGAACCACACATTAAGTTAACGAGCTGCCTGACCAGGTGTCAAGGAATAGTTTCAGAAGACCGGACAACTCGCCAACTGCACTGGCTAACCATTACCCCGGAATGTGATCCGCAAATCGATTAACATCCAGGTTCCCAAATACTGTTGGGTAGACAGAGGCAAATGCTGTAAAGAAACGCCTTTAGTATCACGCTGCCCGGGGATCGAATCCGGGTCCGCTCGCAAGCGAGGCGAGCCTACTTACCATTACAAATAGGTCTTCAGCGATAGAGAGCAGAAATTGTCTATAACGTTACACGTATATGGAGCAGTTGTCCTCCCCACCCTTCCCTATAGCAGCGAGACATGGGTCACATACAGGCGGCACCTAAAAGGGACTTGAAAACTTTCACCAATGTAGTCTACGTTCCATCCTGCGAGTTCACTGGGAAGACAAGAGAATAATTGCCAGTATTCTTGCTGACACGAACTGTAGGAGCATCGAGGCTACCATTTTCCATGAATAACTACGTCGGACTGGCCATGTTACCTGCTTGGACGACAGTAGACTGCCAAAGCAGCTACTTTACAGTCACCTAACAAATAGTAAACGTAACGCTGGCGGACAACTGAAAAGATATAAGGATAATCTTAAGACAAACCTAAAAAAGTGATAAATCGACCTCCCTCGCCTGGAGACGATCACTCCATACCGTAATGCTTGGAGGATCACCACACAAGAAGGTGTCAATACTTTCGAGTTATCCCTACAGCATAACGAGGCAGACAAATTCAAACGCTGGAAAGACGCTGCCGCCGCCCCTTCCGCACTAGATGTATCCCCCCACATGTGCAATATCTGTGATCGACCCTGACGGTTACGTATCGGCCTCTTTAGTCACCTCAGAACTCACCAACCTAGATGACATCCTTAACAATTCATATCATTGTATCATATCTGGATGATCGTCATACTCGATTCTGAGTGACAGCAAAGTAGAAGTAGTAGTGTGTGTGTGTGTGTGTGTGTGTGTGTGTGTGTCTGTGTGTGTGTGTGTGTGTGTTTACACAAAGGGTGGTGAAATAGATCTAATGTGGCAGCATTATGTTAGTGTTAAGGTGCAAGCACTCCTTGCTTCCTCTTGCTTTCAGCTACCGCCGCTGGCTAGCCCTTGTAGCGACAAGGGAAGCAACTTGCTTAAGTCTTCCCCTGTCAGTAACAGCCTATTCATCATCAAGACTCCTGCTGTGCCTCCTTGTGACAACACACGGTAACTGGGTGCCTCGTGGGCCCAAGCTAGACCAGCAGGGGATCTCGGAGTGGCAGTGGGCCCCAGAGGGACGGCCCATAGGCACACTGGCATGTGGACAGGTCCTGGGGTCTCCCAAGCATTGCGCCGCTGCCTTGCGGATTAATCTTGGTAGGTATGAGGCTACGGGAGTAAACCTCGAACAAAAGATATGCGGTGGAGCTCAAGCAGACATGCTTACAGAGCTCCAACAAGATCCCAACGGTGGTATAGGCGGAAGAGGTGACCACCATGTGAGCCGAATGACTACATCGGTGGACGAAGTCAATGCCTGATGGACAGGCTACTAAGGCAAAACCCAACAAGCTGGGCTATCGGCAGTCCATTGCAACTCTCCCTCTCCCCAGTCGTTGCAAAACTTGCACTACTGGATCAGGAAAATGGAGCGCCAAGATGTGTGGTTGCTGCCTGCGCTCCTTTCGAACAGCATAAATCAATTCACCTGCAGCCATCATCCAGCTCATCATACCTCTCATCATCATCAAAACCCCTATATCCCCAAAACGTCCTATGGTGACAGACGAGTGATGACGGGGACAGGCAAAGATGACAGCCGGGAGTCACTAATCACATCTCTGCACACGGGAGGCAAAAATTAGATGGTTGTTTATGCACTCGGATCTAGGACGCAATGCAATCTGGTCCAGTCTGTGCGACTGAGCAGCCCTTTCGAGGACCCACTCTGCTCACCCCACACGGAGAGGGGGCTAGAAAATGTGCCTTAAACATGGCCTGCCTGAAAAAAAACAAAAAAACAGTGGGGTCATCCTTATGCCGTCGAAAACACAATTATAATTACAGATCCAAGCAAAACCAAACTATGCAACCTCTTATGGTCGCTGCATGGAATGTCAAAACCCTTTTAGATACTGGCACAAATGAGCGTCCTGAAAGAAGAACCACACTTGTGGCAAAAGAGCTGGCAAGGTATAACATCAAAATAACAACAATTAGTGAGTCCAGGCTCTCAGACGAGGGTCATCTCACAGAACTGGGGTGTGGCTATGCCTTTTTCTGGTAGGGTAAGCTTGCTGGGGAGAGAAACCGCATTTATAGAGTTGGCTTTGCCCTCCGCCAACGCATCATATGCAGGCAAACTGAAATGGCTATTGGGGTCACCGAGCGCCTCATGACATTCCGGGTCCCACTGAATCACCCACGTCATGCCTTTTTCATCAGTGAAAACGCCTCAAAACTGGATGCAGGGGATGACATCAATGGAGGCGTATTATGCCCACCTCGACAGAGTGTTAACCTGTATCCCCAGAGAAAATATGGTTATGCTCCTTGGCGACTTCAATGCCAGAGCTGGCAGAGATGCTGACATTTGGCAGGGAACCGTAGGGAGAAATGGACTAGGCAAGTGTAATCCCAATTGCCTACTCCTCCTCAGCAAGAGTGCTGCACACAACCTCACTATCACCAATACCTTGTTTACAAAGGTCGATAAGTTCAACGGATCGTGGCAACACCCACGATCCAAACACTGATATCTCATTGACTACATCATTGTCCGAAAAAGAGATCGCCGAGATGCCATCATCAGCAGTGCCATGCGTGGCTCAGACCACTGCGACACTGATCATCGGCTCGTCAGAGCCAAGCTACCACTTCACGTCGCCCCAAAACGGCGAAGGCAGCAAGCCTCTAATAGAGGTTTTAACACTAAGCGTCTGGAGAATGTAGTGGTAGCACATGCTCTCAGAGAGCAGCTCGAACATGGGCTGATAAGCAACTCGACAACAAAAACCCCAAATCTTTGTGTCGAATGGGATATTCTCGATACTGTCATGACAAAACCTGCAGAGGCCCTCGGCCAGATCGATAGAATACACCAGGACTGGTTTCATGAAAATTACCCAAAAAATCAATTTACTCTTCGATGATAAACGTGCGGATTTAACTGACTGGTAGAACAACCCTCTGTCTTGAACCAAAGCTGATACCTTCCCCTTGAAGAAAGTGGCGTCCCAGTGCGAACTTTGAAATCAAAAGAACGACTGGTTTAAAAATAAAGCATGTGAAACCCAAAATTTGCAGATCAGCACAAGATGCGCTTATTTTTCAATTCCACAAAAACATTTTATGGACTAATCCCTCGTGAGGTAGCCCCCCTCCGCTCATCCGACGGTAACTCCATAATTAAAGACAATGAAGGCCTCCTTCAGCGCTCGGAAGAGCACTACCATTCACTGCTCAACCGAAACACCGATGTGGATTTCCTGACTACCCAGAAGGTCCCTCAGCATCCTAAGCTGACACACCTCATTTATCGTTCATCCCTGGATGAGGTAGCTACTGCCATCAAACCGATGAAAAATAACAAAGCCTCAGGGCCTGATGGAATACCAGACGAGGTGTATAAGGCAGGAGGACCTCTGCTTACCAGCCGTCTCCACTCTCCCTTAGAGAATATATGGGAACAGGAGGAAATCCCCCAAGCTCTTAAAGATGCCTCCATCTTCAATATATATAAGAACAAGCGAGACCTGTCAGACTGTGACAACTACCGAGGGATCTCGTTGCTGTCCTCAGCTGGCAAGATTATCGCCAGAGTCCTCCTAAACAGTCTTCTTCCAGAGGCGAAAAACTTCCTCCCAGAATCTCAATGTGGCTTTAGACCATCGCGTTGCACCACTGACATGATCTTTGCTGCCCGCCAGATACAGGAAAAGTTCAAAGAACAACGTCGTGACCTGTACATGGCTTTCACCGATGTCACCAAAGCCTTCGACTTAGTCAACAGGGAAGCCATCTGGTGGACCCTCAGCCGTTTTAGCAGCCCTCCAAAATTCATTGCCATTGTGAGGCAACTCCACAATGGCATGAACGGCAGTTTACACATAATCGCACCCAGTCTGAGTTCTTCCCCATCCAAATGGGGGTTAAACATAGGTGTGTACTCGCACCAACTCTCGTTTCTATTTTCTTGGCTGCCTTCCTTATTCGTGCCAGTGCCAATTTAGTCAGCGGCTTGGACCTCAAGTACCGGGTGAAGGTTCTTTTCAACATAAGACAGCTCCAGGCAGGAACAAAGGTATCGACAGTTTTCATTACTAAACCTCAGTATGCTCACACTGAACGCGACCTGCAGGAGATCCTGAACACCTACACAGTTGCGTATGCACACTTTGGACTTGCGGTGATTGTACCTAACACTCAGGTTCTCTTTCAGCCTGCCCCTGGTTCCGATACATCTCCTCCATCAATCCAGCTTAACTGTACTACCCTCTCTTATGTTAGCCACTTTCGGTATCACGGCTCCCACCTCTCTACCGCCGCGGACATCGATGAAGAGAATCAGCATCAGATCAGATGTGCATCTCAAACCTTTGGCAGTCTCCGAAACCGTGTCTTCAGCTGTAGAGAACTAGAATTATCTATAAAGTTACATGTATATCGAGCAGTTGTCCTCCCCACCCAACTATATGGCAGCGAGACATGGGTTACAAACACGAGGAACCTCAAGGCACTTGAAAACTTTCACCAACGTAGTCTACGTTCTATCCTCCGAGTTTGCTGGGAAGACAAGAGAACAAATGCCAGTATTCTCGATGACACCAACTGTAAGAGCATCGCGGCTACCATTATCTATGAACAACTACGCTGGACTGGCCATGTTACCCACATGGATGACAGTAGACTGCCAAAGCAGCTACTTTATAGTCACCTAACGAATAGTAAGCATAAAGCTGGCGGGTAACTGAAAAGGTATAAGGACAGAATTAAAACAAACCTGAAAAAGTGCCAAATCGACTCCCTCACCTGGGAGACGATTACTCCACCTCGAAATGCTTGGAGGAGCACCACACGAGAAGGTGTCAATACGTTCAAGTTAGCCTGACTGCAAACCGAGGCAGACAAGCGCCAAAGCCGGGAAGACACTGCCGCTATCCCTCCCGCAATAGATGTAGCCCTCCACATGTGGAACATCTGTGAACGACTCTGCCGGTCCCGTATCGACATCTTTAGTCACTTTAAAATTCACCAATTAAGGTGACATCCCTATTATTTCATATCAATGTATCATAGCTGGATGATCGTCATACTCTATTCCGAATGACAACAAAGTAGTGTGTGTGTGTGTGTGATTGGGTTGGGAGAGTATGATATGTACCGGTGTTTCTTTTTTGGAATATATTCAACTTTGACACCTAATAGACACCCTGTCGCCTATTCGCCTCCCTGACACCTACTCGACACCCAGCCACCTAATCAACACCTCGTCACGGCGCACTTGGAATATCGCCAATAAACGTGTCGATTCTAAGAAGACCGACAGAAAAATTATTTTCTAAGAATATCATCTGGTAATAAGGCCCATTAAAAACAGCATTTTATATAAGCCTTTTTCTATCTATCTATCTATCTATCTTTTCTAACTATATTTATTTATTTATTTATACATTGGTTTCCATAGCTAGAATGCACTAATTACATTTCTCTTACTGTAAAAATGTTATCCAAAGTAAATTTGTTTCATATATATATATATATATATATATATATTTATATATATATATATATATATATATATATATATATATATATATATATATATATATATATATATATATATATATATATATATATATATATATATATATATATATATATATATATATAATATCCCTATACTATAGAAGTATTAGTTATATTTATATATTTGAAGTCTCTGTTTATTTTCCTAACTTGTAAAGGTTCCAAAAAAGCATCTCCATAACAGAAGAGTCCACCCGTATCATACCTGTATAATGTTAAGATTTCAGGTGAAGTGTGTTAATCCTTTCTCTTGTCCTGATGATTACCTGCTCACGACAATCACCGACTGCTGGGGATCTTAAGAGAGTGTGGATGGAGGGAGGAAGGGGAATGTTATGCAGAGAATGTCGATAATTCTACTTAATGACGAACATTCTCACACATGTGTTACAATAAATGGCTTCTGAACCATATATAGAATACAGTATGAGTTGCGTCTTTTGTATTCTGTCTTACCCTTTCCACATGTCCGCCTGTCACTATCTAATGAAGTCCTTCCGATCCCATACGTCCCTTTGTTTCTCTTTTTTGTCCAATCGTAAATCTACCTGTACTCTCTAACTAATTATCTGGGTAAAAAGGAGATGCAGACAATAAAAAGTCTGTCTCATCTTACCACCCAATCACCTTTCTGCTTCTTTCTCCTTTCTATCCAATCGCCTGTCTGTCTTTTCTCTCTGCGCACCCACTTCATAAAGACCTCATCCTCAACTTCGAATTCTTCTTCTTCGTCTCCTCCTCCAACGCCTCCTCCTTCACTAGAGTCGCCCTTCAAGGAGGAGGTCATCGATCACAATGAAAACTTTGCCTGCAGGTGATGGAGAAGACTTCAGAATATCGAGTGTGTGAGGTTTTTAAGATCCCGCTGTGAACTGAAGCCACCTTGGTCGTGTGATTGATTAGATGTGGTAAATGACCCTAGTCTCTCTCTCTCTCTCTCTCTCTCTCTCTCTCTCTCAGACACACTCTGTACCCACCATCAGGGCAGGACAGCTGACAGCTTAATGGGCCGTGGGTTCGAATCCTGGCAGGTTGAGGTTTTGATTGTATGTAGAAGTCCGCGTGCTTTATTGGGCTAATGAAATATATATGGATCCTCGTGTTTCGAAGCCGGATTTGGTAAAACGTTACTCTGACCACCTAAGTGATACGGGTGGTCCCCATTAGAGGTTCACGGCGCCATAAGCTCGTTGAACAGGCTTTGTGTGAAATATAACAAAGTCTAGGACTGCTTTTAGTATCCTGGTGGTCCAGCAGTTAGCGTTCCCAGGTCACAGTCATAGGCTTGTGGGCCGTGGGTTCGAATCCTGGCGGGTTGAGGTGTTGATTGTATATATATATATATATAATATATAAATATATATATATATATTTATATATATATATAATATATATATATATATATATATATATATATATATATATATATATATATATATATATATATATATATATATATATATATATATATATATATATATACTCTTGATGAAATCACATCTTCAGAGGCAACTGGATTACATGGACAGAGAGAGGCTTAAATATACAGGGTGACCTTAAAAACATGAGGTCAGGTCATAATGATGTTATCCACTAATCCCCACACCAACACACACGTAGAGGAGCTTATGAGAAGGGGGCGACGTGACTAGTCAGGTCAGGTCAAAAATAAGGGACCCACTAAATAACTATCATACATCTAGATCAAAGGTTTTCAAAGCATTTTTAACCTTGGGCCACTGACAAATAAATTTATGTAACATATTATCAGTTTTGAACTGACCATCACTAAGGTTTATTGATTTTAATTCCTTAATCAAACTAGCTTCAACCAGAAGTCTTTCTGTGACACAAGATGATTTAAATACTTCTAAGCTTTTTTCCCAAACAATGGGATGATTATTATTCCTAACACGAACGAACAAGGCACTGCTTTCAGATGCTGTTCTGATATTGTACTTATGTTGTTTGATTCTGAGCTGCAGTGTTTTTCCTGTCTGTCCTACATAATTACAATTACATTTGCTACATGGAATACAATAAACACTTCCATTTACATTCAAACTTGGGCTATTTCTTATTAACATATTGGTAATGGTTGAGTCATACTTGAAAACAACATTAATATTTAGAAGCTTGAGGGACCGAACTAACGGGACAAATTCATTACGATAGGGCAGAGTCAAAATATTCTTAAGTGTAGGAACTTGTCTGGTTTGAGAGGAATGAAAGGATTTTTAGCCCTTTTAAAACAACGATCAACAAACACAGAAGGGTACCCGAGTTTCTGTGCAATGGAACGAATGTGTTTCAATTCATCGTCAATAAATTCAGAGTCACAAATACGCAGACATCTTAAGAACATAGCAGAAAAAACTGACATTTTGGTAGACTCAAGGTGATTCGATAAAAAGTGAATGAAACTGTCTACCTGTGTGGGCTTTCTGTATACCTTAAATTTATAGTTTTGGCCATTTCTCATGATAAGCCTATCAAGGAACATGAAATATATATATATATATATATATATATATATATATATATATATATATATATATATATATATATATATATATATATATATATATATATATATATATATATATATATATGGTGTGGGGATTAGTGGATGACATCATTATGACCTGACCTCATGTTGACCTCTGACCCAGCTCAGTTGACCTCTGACCCAGCTTGGAGAAGGTCGTGCCCGATCGTGCTCCCGTTAGAGACCAAGGAAAATGGCCGCTTTGGATCGTTGTGTCGTGGGGGAAGAGGAGGGGAGTGTGGGGAAAGACGATCTCCTTGCCACTCTGTTAAGGCAGCTGGGGCAGTTGAGGAGTGAGGTTGACACTCTAAAGGGGGAAAATGAAGCCCTCAGGACGGAACTCCTTCAGGTAGGTGTCCTGCCTTGCAGGACACCTGCGAAGGAGGAGCAGGCGTGGAGAGTGGTTGTCTCCAAGGGGACTAGGGTCAGGCTCAGGAAAGCTGACCAGGGTGTGGAGTGTAGTAACCCTTACCAGGTGCTGCAGGAAGCTGGCGAGGAAGAGAAGAGGCAGGACGGTATGGATCAAGGAGAGGAAAGGGCAGTTGTACAAACCCTGCCCACAGGTAAGGTCGTGGTAGTTAGGGACAGCCAGGTGAGGTTTGTAGATAGGGCTTTTTGTGCGAGAGATAGGAAACATAGGACTAGGGTGTGTTTTCCTGGGGCTGGGATAGGGCATGTAGCCGAGAGGTTAGACAGGGTTTTGTCAGGGGAGGGTACCAATCCAGCAGTGTCTTAGTGTGGGAGGAAACGACGTAGGTAAGGTTAGGAGTGAGGAACTTTTCAAGAGGTATAGGTCGGCGCTGGGGAAGATTAGAGATAGGGAAGGGATCCCGATAGTATGTGGTGTCTTGCCTAGAAGAGGGGTTGGTCGTCAATGGCTGTCCAGGGCAATTGCTATAAATTGCCGACTGGAAAAACATTGTGCAAACAATGGTTGGGCATTCATTGATAACTGGCAACGACTACCTGTACAGTCGCGACGGAGTACACTTGTCTCGTGAGGGGGTAAAGACGTTGTCTGCATCCCTGGAGCGTGAAATTGTCACTCCGAAGGGGGGGTTTCGCCAGTAGAGAGAAGTCGGGGAAAGTGGGAGTCAAAAAACAAGCAGGTCCTGGGAAGTAAAATTAGTTGCTCAGGACAAGGGGTAAAACAGGACCAGGGAAGGGTAGGTTTAAATGTATACTATACAAACAGTAGGAGCGTTAGAAATAAAATAGACTTGCTGAGAGCGGTTGTATGTACCGAGAATGTAGACGTCATAGCAATCACCGAAACTTGGATGAATCTGGCGAGCAAAAATTTTTTATCAGAGTACCA
>NW_024748502.1:1246489-1298989 GCF_018991925.1 Homarus americanus
AATTCAACACCAGCAAGTGCAGCGTACTTACTATTGGAAGAACAAATACTTATAATGTATACAGCCTTAACAACATCAACCTAGAGAAGTCGACTTGTGAAAGAGACCTAGGGGTACTTGTAAGCCCGGACCTACGGCCTAGAAAACAGTGCGTTAATGTTCGAAATAAGGCAAACAGAGTATTGGGTTTTATATCTAGAAGTGAAAGTAACAAGAGTGCAGAGGTCTTATTGCAACTATATCGTGCGCTAGTCAGGCCGCATCTCGATTATGCGGTTCAGTTCTGGTGCCCCTATTATAGAATGGATATAAATTCACTTGAGTCGGTTCAGCGAAGAATGACAAAAATGATTCCGGGACTTAGAAACCTTCCATATCAGGATAGGTTAAAGAAACTTAACTTGCATTCCCTAGAAAGACGAAGAGTGCGGGGAGATATGATAGAAGTATTTATGTGGGTGAAAGGTATCAAGAAAGGGGATATAGATAAAGTTCTTATAATATCCGAGCAGGATAGGACTCGGAGCAACGGATTCAAGTTGGATAAGTTTAGGTTTAGGAGGGAGATAGGAAGAAACTGGTTCACAAATAGGGTGGTGGACGAGTGGTACAAGCTTAGCAACTTTGTAGTAAGTGCGAAAACTTTGGGAAGTTTCAAAAGGAGGCTAGATAGATTCATGGATGATAGAGAGTGGTAGTAACTCTCGACAGGAACTGCCATGCATAGGCCAACCGGCCTATTGCAGACTCCTTATTTTCTTATGTTCTTAGGTTCTTATGTAATGAATTTGTCCCGTTAGTTCAGTCCCTCAAGCTACTAAATATTAATGTTGTTTTCAAGTATGACTCAACCATTACCAATATGTTAATAAGAAATAGCCCAAGTTTGAATGTAAATGGAAGTGTTTATTGTATTCCATGTAGCAAATGTAATTGTAATTATGTAGGACAGACAGGAAAAACACTGCAGCTCAGAATCAAACAACATAAGTACAATATCAGAACAGCATCTGAAAGCAGTGCCTTGTTCGTTCATGTTAGGAATAATAATCATCCCATTGCTTGGGAAAAAAGCTTAGAAGTATTTAAATCATCTTGTGTCACAGAAAGACTTCTGGTTGAAGCTAGTTTGATTAAGGAATTAAAATCAATAAACCTTAGTGATGGTCAGTTCAAAACTGATAATATGTTACATAAATTTATTTGTCAGTGGCCCAAGGTTAAAAATGCTTTGAAAACCTATGATCTAGATGTATGATAGTTATTTAGTGGGTCCCTTATTTTTGACCTGACCTGACTGGTCACGTCACCCCCCTTCTCTTAAGCTCCTCTACGTGTGTGTTGGTGTGGGGATTAGTGGATGACATCATTATGACCTGACCTCATGTTTTTAAGGTCACCCTGTATATTTAAGCCTCTCTCTGTCCATGTAATCCAGTTGCCTCTGAAGATGTCTTGAATAAAGACGAAAGCTAAGGTGCTCCGTTGTTTCCCTTTTCCCGTGTGATTTTATCAAGATTTATCTTATCCACGTTTTCATTGTGGATCTACATGATATATATATATATATATATATATATATATATATATATATATATATATATATATATATATATATATATATATATATATATATATATATATATATATATATATATATATATATATATAGAGGGAGAGAGAGAGAGAGAGAGCTAATCCTTACACCATGTTCACGTATCCATTTCTGGGTGTATTTAGGAACCTTGAGTATAGAAACAGGTTAAAGCATCTTAATTTGCACTCCCTCGAGAGACGTAGAGCGAGGGGCGACCTGATAGAGGTGTATAAGTGGAAGGCCGGGCTAAACAAAGGGGACATTACAAAGGTTCTCAAACTATCCAACCGGGAGCGAACTCGTAACAATGGTTTTAAATTAGACAAATTTAGATTTAGGCGGGAAATAGGTAAACACTGGTTTGGAAACAGAGTAGTGGATGAATGGAACAAGTTACCAAATATCATCATTAACTCGAATACGCTGAATAGCTTCAAACATAGGTTGGATGCTTATATGAGCAATAGGGGTTGGGTGTAAACGGGACTGCCCAGTATGGGCCAATAGGCCCGCTGCAGTTTCCTCCATTCTTATGTTAAGCTACAGTAAATGTTTTCACAAGCAGCATTTTGTCTGATGTATAACTCTTGTGTTGGGAATTTGTCTGATGGACTTTTGTCCGACAGTGTTTTGGTTTGTGGCATTTTGTCTAATGACATTTTGCCCAATGGCATACTGTCCTCTGGTATTTTGTCCTTAGGTATTTTGTCCAATGACAATTTGGCTTTTGTGTTTTTGTCTGATTGCATTTTGTTTTATGACTTTTCGTCAAATGGCATTTTTATTATGTAATTTTGTCCGGTGGCATTTTGTCCTTTGGCATTCTGTCCAATGCCATTTTGTCCGGTTACATTTTGTCTCATGCATTTTTCCGATGGCATTTACTGTAGAGAGAGAGAGAGAGAGACTAATGCAGTAAATGTGATGTTTTTGCAAGAGGCAGATAGATATACAAACAGACAGTCAGGCAGACAAGCAAGAAGACAGTCAAACAGACAAGCAGCAGACAGTCAGGCAGACAAGCAAGCAGACAAGCAGGCAGACAGGCAGGCATGCGGGCAGACAGACAAAGAATAAAGAAAATCTGCACCGGACACTTTCTATATTTGGACAGGTCTTGTGTCAATTGGCTGAAATGGTTCGTCTCTCCAACACACACTGGAGGCGTACTGACACACATACTCACACACACTACTACTACTACTACTATAACGTGCCCTCCAGCCTCCCCCAAGAGCCACACCTTCGCCGCCATTTTAGTACCATAAAATTAACTATCCCAATACATAAGTAGCTACCCTGGCTGTGTTGAGTTAGTTGAGCCGCAGATCTATGTGGCATTCAGTAACTGTTGCCTCAGTCAATATCTGCGACTGTTGTCGGCTTTGGGGCCGATGCTCTCGTTCCCCTGAGGCAAAGCAATGCAGACCTAAGCAGAGAGAAGGACAGTCGACATCTCAACGAGGCTGTAACATAACTTCTGGGCTGCTGCTTCCGTTCAGATATCACCTACGCGAGTCTGGCGTAGAAGTATCTTGCACTTGGTCCCATCCCACCAGAAGTTGTGAACACTAGAGGAGTGAAGCTGCCTTGATCAACGTTCTGAATTATCTCCTAATATGCCCTAATCTTGTCGTTCTCGTTCCTCCTGTGTGCAGCATCGAGAGCTAGGTTGCGGTGAAATGCGGCCATGGGATAAAAAATCCTTATGTCAAAAAAGGCTCGCTGTCCCCGCGTCTACTACTTCCACTACTTTGCTGTCACTCGAAATCGAGTTTGACGATCATCCAGCTATGATACATTGATATGAGCTATTAGGGATGCCACCTTCATTGGTGGATTTTAAGGTGACTAAAAGAGACCGATAAGAGACCGGCAGAGTTGTTCACAGATGTTGCACATGTGGAGGATTACATCTAGTGCGTCTTTCCGGCGTTGGCGCTTGTCTGCCTCTGGTTGCAGTCGGGCTAGAATCGAAAGTATTGACATCTTCTAGTGTGGTGCTCCTCCAAGCGTTACGATGTGGAATAACATAAGAACATAAGAAAGTGGGATACTACAGGAGGCCGACTGGCCCATACAGGGCAGATCCCTTTCACACCCATCCCAGCACTTTCATGTGCCTATCCAACTTCGTCTTGAAGCTCCCTAGCGTCCCCGATCCTACTATAGCACTCGGTAGCCTATTCCACATATCCACAACTCTATTACCAAACCAGTGCTTGCCTATATCCTTTCTGAATCGGAATTTATCTAATTTAAAGCCATTTGTTCTAGTTATTTCGTTATTACTGAGCTTCAGAACATCTTCCATTTTACCCTTGTTAATCCCACTTACCCACTTGAACACCTCTATCATATCTCCCCTAACTCTACGCCTCTCTAATGAATGCAAGCCTAAGCTTTTCAGTCTTTCTTCATATGGAAGGTTTCTAATATTATGGATCATTTTTGTCATTCTTCTTTGTACTCTCTCCAAAGAATCTATGTCCATTCTATAATAAGGACACCAGAATTGAACCGCATAATCCATGTGTGGCCTCACTAATGCTAGGTAAAGTTTCAAGATAACGTCAGCAGTTCTGTTACTCACACTCCTAGATATGAACCCAAGAATCCTGTTTGCCTTGTTGCGAACGCTAATACATTGTTTTCTAGGTTTCAAGTCGTTGCTAACAAATACACCTAGATCTTTTTCACAGTCTCTCCCAGGTGAGGGGGTCGATGTCCCATGTCGGCCCACACCGCTGTCTATGATTGGCTAATTAGGTGATACCCGAGAACGACTAATGTCAATGAGGGTGGTTCACGGCCTGTATTCTTATATAAGTTTTATTATGTTTTGATTTACGATGTTTTTTTATATCAGTGTTATTTAGTTTTGGTTGTTAAAACATTAAGCAGGAGCCATATTCTGTTTTATAGGGTATAAGGTGTAAAACTTTAAATGTATTGTATTAGGATTAGTTGACAACCGAGCCATATTCGTGTGGTGGTGGTGATGGTCACGGCAGAGCAGCGTCAGCCTCCGACTGAACCGGACAGCACGGAGAACCAGGAACTCCAGGCCTGGTATACACACCCCGACGTGTGGTACAAGATAGCCGCCGAGTTGTGCGTGAAGTAATTGGAGATATTTGGACATGAAAACTTGCTCTTTGAATGTAAATAGTGTATGTCATTTTTATACGACGAGTTTCCATAAGCCCTTCCTCTCGGTCTGAAAGTCCAGTGACAACTGACAATGGTGCCCAGACCCGGGATACAGACTGAGTGAAGGCATTAGAGGTGCAAGGTGAGGACTGAGTAACAGTAGAGAAGAAGACATTACGAATATTGACTGGAACATAAGGCGTGACGTGTTTTAAATCGACTAACAATGGATCTTGGAGAATTGATTCAAACTGGTCGAGACTTAGGGTAAGATGGAATTGAATTGAAAGAGTTTGTGACCCAACAACAATCAATTCTAAGAGACGAATGACAGCAAGAGAGAGAAGAAAGAAGAAGAAAGAAGAGAAAAAGAAGGAAGATAGTATGAGTTAAGGAAAGCAGAACAGGAATTGGAATGCGAGATCAAAATTAAAGAAAAGGAAACAGAAATTAGAGAAAATGAAGCAGTGGAAAGAGAGAAGGAACGAGCCGAAAAGGAGAGAGAACGAAAACATGAACTTGAAGTGCTTCAACTTCGTCAGGACATCCCCGATCATAGGCCAACTCTCCCTTATTATTCAAATCCAATGTTACTTAAGTTTGAGGAACAAGTTGACGACATTGATTCATATATTGAGAGGTATGAAAGGTATGCAACTAATAGTGAGTGGTCGATAGATCAGTGGGCAGTTACTTTAAGCTCTCTCCTTACTGGTAAAGCTCTTCAAGCTTATGTTGCCTTATCGCCAACAGAAGCAGTGGATTATGAGTCAGTGAAGAAATCTATCTCAGAAAGATACATGCTCACAGAAGAAGGTTATCGTTCAAAGTTTCGTGACTCGGTACCAGACAAAGGAGAAAGTGTTAGTCAGTTTACGTCTCGCATGATTCGGTTTCTAGAACGGTGGATAGACTTATCGGGAATCGAAAAGTCTTTTAAAGGTCTTAAAGACTTGATTCTCCGTGAACAGTTCCAGAGACGGTGTCACTTAGAGTTGCAAGTATTTTTGAAAGAGAGAAAACCAACAACAATCAAAGCCATGGGGGAACTGACTGAGACCTACTTAGAAGCAAACAGTGGTCCTATGTGGAAGACTTATCAGCCTAGACATCAAAAGGAGGGAAGAAACACCTTGCCCAACTACAACTGAGGCAACTCCATATAAGAAGTCATCACCAGCTTTTCCGACACTACGAAAAAGGGTTTGTTTCCTGTGTCATAAGAAGAGTCATATAGCAAGGGACTGCAGGGTAGCTATGCGAGGACCTCGTCAGGATCGTCAGGAGGTTCAAGACAGCCAAGATCGAGCCAAGAAGAAAGAGCGGCGGTTTGCCTGACACAGTCACCCCGGGATCAGACTGTGATTCTGCCATCTGGTGAGGTGGTACCCCTGATTGTTGATGTGGGATCGATGAAAAACGACCTGGAGACTACTCGGGGATATGTCAACGCCCATGAAGTTAGAGGTACTCCGCGGCACCAGCTGTACAGGTGTCGTGGTCAAGAGGTGCTACGTTCAAGATCATCAGTTGACAGGAGGCAAAAAGAGGTGTGTACTATTAGATAAAACGGTCAGAGTTTATCCTGTAACCCAAGTTTATGTTGACATGCCTTATTTTTCTGGTACTGTGGAGGCTACGTGTATGAAGGATGCCTTATCTGACTTAATCATTGGGAACATTCCTGGAGCTCTACCAGGACTTATGAAGGTTGCTCAGGCCCCTACACCATTATTGGTAAACACTGGTTCAACCAGGTTAGAGGATATTTCTCCCATTTCGCCACCAGCAGTGACAGAGAAAGTGCGTCCCAGTCCTTGTGTAGTGCCGGCCACATCGTCGTCATTTCGGGAGAAGAATGAGAGTCCTGAACCCGGAGACATCTCGACCTCATGGTCATCTTCTGGTGTGAGTATCGTACATCGCCGGGTGGTTCCATCTACGGAGGCGGTACCAATAGCGAGTGTGGAACAGTCTGTTTCCGCATTGTTTGGAATGGATGAGACAAATGCTTCCAGTCGAGGAACAACACCCACACACAGACGACGTAGAAGAAGAGAGGGCTTCAGAGTCTCTGCTTGTCACCGGAGCAGTTCAGACAAGGGCACAACAGCGAAACAGGAAAGTCTTTAAAGTTTAAACCATTATGTTTTAGTAAAGAAAAAAATGCAGTTAGTAACGATTCTGCCATTACAATAGAAGAGCAGGAGAGGGAAGAATCCCTACAAAGATTAATTAGTAATTCTGTAAATGGGAAAATAAGGCTAGGGAAACTTAAGGGATTGTGGAACAGACTTCAGGTTCGCAAATATGGGGAGGAATTTGAGCAACTTTTATTACCTAAGGACAGATGAGACTATGTACTAACTTTGGCCCACGAAGTTTTGATGGGTGGTCATTTAGGGGTGAAAAAGACTGAAGATAGAGTTCTGAGTTAATTTTATTGGCCAAGAGTTTATAGAGATATTAATAGATGGTGTAGTAGTTGTGATAGGTGTTAGAGGACAATACCTAAGGGGAAGGTACCTGAGGTACCCCTAGGGAAAATACCCATAATGTCTATCCCTTTTCAGAAAGTTACAGTAAATCTGGTCGGCCGGATCAGTCCACCCTCTTCTCAGGAGAATAGGTGGAATCTCACTTGGTGGATTATGCAACAAAGTGGCCAGAGGCGGTAGCTATTCCAGGGATTGAGACAGAAAGGGTTACAGAGGTTTTGTTAGGTATATTCAGTCGAGTTGGGTTTCTCCAAGAAATTCTTAGTGATCGGGGCTCACAATTCACCTCAAATTTAATGCGAGAGATATGTAGACTCATAAGTATTAAGCAGTCATTTACCACGCCTTGCTATCCTATGTCCAATGGCTTATGTGAAAAGTTTAACGACACTTTTAAGTCAATGTTGAAAAAGAATTGTCAAGAGCACCAGGTAGATTGGGACAGATATCTTTCAGCAGTGCTCTTCTTTATAGAGAGGTACCACAGGCGAGTAAAGGATTTTCACCTTTTGAACTTCTCTACGGTCATACAGTTTAGGGCCCACTGCGTCGGTTGAGAGAGGTCTGGTCTGGAGTTGGTGAGGATCCACAGGTACTATCGTGCACCAAAGTCGTGTCCACTACCCAACCACAGTGAGGATTCGAATAGCCTTGAGTCTGAAGTTTCGAAACAGCTGGGGGAAATGCTATGGTCGGCCAACAGATGTCGCCCACTGTAGTGTGTGGGGGGGGATAGGGGGATAGAGGAGGTGGGGGTTAGCCTAGTAACAGGCTGTGTGTAGGTGGAGCATAGCATCGCGAATTCTGCAATCACTGATAACAATAAGAATGTCATGAAGATAGTTAATATTATTAAGCATGGTGAGAGATGTGTAACGGGTAAATAAAAGCACTACACCGACCATATCTCTGCCGTTCATGGCTACGACAGGAAGACTGATGGGCACACCAGTAATTAATTCTCCTTGACTACCAGTAATGGTAGTCACAGAGAATACACAAGTTGTTACCAAAGTTGGCGCCACCCACACCAGGGGAAGGAGATGATGTCGAACACTGAAACATGCCGAGGTCTCATTCCTACCATCGTCGTCACCAACAGGTAAGTCACATTAATTTGTCAGCATAGCCCATGTCGTCCTTATACTATTGCAGGGTGTCCCATGAGTGACAGCAGATATTTGTAGAGGTGAAAGAATATGTGATATTGAGCCACCACGTCTCTATATCCATCCGTTTCCCTCTATCCATAATAAAAAGTGTAACCCTACTCAGAAAAAATAATGAATGGACCCTCCAAACAAATTAAAGATGAGGTGCACCCCACCCAAATAGGGATGGGCCCTCCATTTCCTTTCGCCTTCTTTTCTCCACATCCTTTCCCCCCTCCCATCGCCCCAGTCACCCCAACCTACCACCCAATACCATGCAGTGGGCAGAAGGCACTTTCTCTCCTAAAAGTCTGTTCCGTTTAACCCACATTCTTTCACTATTAAACCTTCTTCCCCCTTTCCTATATTTCGCTATCTCTATCTCCCGCCTCGACTCTGCCATTTGTAATGGTTGCCTTGTCAATTGTGTTTGATGTGCCATGTGTTTGCTGCACGTTACCTTACTCGGTTATGTTACACCCCCAGTTGCAACCTGGGAGTTTGGGTTGGGTAATGTAGTATTTTGAGCAGAAATGGAATTCAGAACGACTCAATGAACATGAAGAAAAACGTTTTTATATAACGAACTCTAAAGTAATGTAACCTATTACAGTTATATGTAATCTGGGACGAACATGTCATAGCTGAAAATTGTCAAAGAAATATGTAAAGCAGTGGAAAACCATATATTTTGATTATCGGTGAGGCTAACTACCTATAAATAATTAATATTTGACGATTGGCAAAAGTCCTGGGAAAATGAACCAACAAGTCATAAGCTAAAAATGATCAAATTATCAGTTTATCCTTGGTGATCATCAAAACAATCCTCTCGATATCACGAAACTATTCTGAATCGTCTAAGAATTGGGCATACGCGATTGACGCATGGCCAACTCATGTCTTCCCCTCATGGAGCCCCACCTACAGTATATGCTCCAACTGCCGAACACAAATAACAGTCCAACATATTCTCATTGAATGCCCTATTTATAATCTGTATCGAACAATGTGCTTCACTAACCCTACAATGTAAGATATTTTAGCAGAGACCCCAAAATTTTCCCTAAGTTCAGTTTTGACCTTTTTGAAATACTGTAATCTCCTCCAAACAATATAACACTAAATTATAGAAACACAAATATATGTTAACTAATCCCTCTGGCCAGCCCTAGGAGAGACTCAAATGGGTGTCAGTGGTCTGGTTAAACTAAATCTTGATGATGATGATGATTATCGGCGAATGTTCACTCTACAGTCGCAGGGGTGGGGGTGGAGAATCCACTTGCAGTTCACTATGAATACATGAAATAGGAAGGGTTTCTTGGGCAGTTGATCCAAAAAGATTTACCAAAACGTTATGTCAGAGTAATAATACTTAACCTAGGTGTTACTAATACCATTAATTTACTCTAGTATATAAAAGCCTGCATCAGTTACCACAACATAATATTACTCTGCCATTTCAGATATGCCTGCAGGACGAGCAAATTCGTCGGCAGTGATTGCTGAGCGAGGCCAAATCATCGGGATGTGGAGAGCCGGGGCAACTGTGCCGAACAATGCTGTCGAAGTGGGGAGGAGCACCAAGACGATTAGGAGATGGATCCGCCTGTGGGAGGAAGAGGGCTCAGTGGAGACGAAGCCTCGAAGCGGGAGGCCACGAGTAACGTCGGCAAGGATGGACGCCATGATCGTGGCAGCTGCAACGGCATATCCAATGCGAACATCAGTGGAGCATACAAGAAATCTGGGCCTCAACTGCCATCACATGACGACGAGACGCCGACTTCATGAAGCCGGGATCGACTGCCATATTCCAGCTCACAAAGGGTGGCTAACACCTACTCACAAGAAGTGTCGACTCGGCTTTGCATTGTAACACCTTCCACATAGAGAAGAATACTGGAGAACCATTATATTTACCGATGAAACGGTGTTCAGGTCAGTGGGAGCCGAAGCAAGGCAGTGCTGGTGGCCCCCAAACACACGCTACCATGAGAAACACATTCAACATCGCGCAGTGAGTGGTAGGGTGTCAGTGTCATTCTGGGGGAGGATGTGGGCACATGGGCCAGGTGAACTGGTCAAGATCAATGGCCGTTTCACTGGTGAGCAGTATGTAGACATCCTGGAGCAAGTGCTAATTCCTACAGTCCGTGCTATGGCAGTTCCAGCCCCCCACACTATCAGGCTGGTTCATGACAACAGTCCCATTCATACCAGCAACATAGTGAAGGACTACCTCCAGGATCACCCTGAAATTGAGGTCATCAACTGGCCAACACTAGGATGTGATATTAATCCGATTGAACATATTTGGGCCATGATGAAACGGGATTGGGATATTGGGGAGCAGCGAACCTGTGCAGCAATAGAGGCCAAAGCTTACAACGTGTGGGAGAGTATACGTCGACGACCAGCGGTGTGCCTGAAGCTGGTCGACTCCATCCCTAATCGCCTTGATGAAGTCCTGAATGCAATGGGGTTGGACCAAATACTAAGATGTGTGTATTGGTGTATTGTTTGGATTTTAGTAATGTTTGTAAATACAATTAATATATATTAACTCACCTACAGTGTTATCTTAAATCCATGTCCTTAATGATGTCTTAAACTATATCTCATGAAAATTCATTAACAAAGTAACTTAACAGCGACAAATTATGTATTGTGTGGTATACAATGATCTGCGTGACACGTCGTGGAATGTGTTGTCTTATAACACAATATAATTATATAGTAACAATTGCTACCATCATTGAAATGCTCATGATGTTCAGCACACAATATTAACGGTAACTGGGCACACTCCAAAATATATGAAGCTTGCATATTGTGGTGGGGTGTTTAAACACTGGTACTTGGAAGAATTGGAACTAGATTAAGTCTGAATACTATTTGACAATACTGATAACTTTTTCACTCCACTCTTTTTAACATAAGTGTATAATTATATAATATTGCATATTACCACAAATATTTTTAAGCAAAGGATGGGTGGCATATAAATAAATATTACCATAATTTTTTTGTCGGAATAACAACAAAATTGTGACGTGGTCGCTGAGTAAAACTAGCTGACCAAGGCCCTTCACCCTGATCCTATCATATTTCACTTTTATCCTTAATATATTCCATTCTTTAAAGTATCCTTGTGACCTGAGCGGCAATAAGCACCCAGGGCACTGCACCTGTTCCATGAATTCGTAACCATAAAGAAACAACTGTAAGACAAAACGTAGTTAAAAGGCATCTTGAAATTATGGTGGTATAAATAATAAATAAACCTGCCTCTCATCCAGCCCCCACCTCCTCTATTCCCCCCTTTCCCACACAAACTACAGTGGGCGACCATAGTATTTCCCCCAGCTGTTTCGAAACTTCAGACTCAAGGCTATTCGAAACCTCACTGTGGCTGGGTAGTGGACACGACTTTTCTGCACGTTAGTACTGTACTTGTATACCGGCCTAAAAATCTTAGGACCTCTGGCACCCCGGGAAGTGACGTAACCTCTACTTTCTTTGACTTTATTTTTCGATGCTGCGATGATTTCAATGTAAATAATATTGTGTTTGATATATATATATATATATATATATATATATATATATATATATATATATATATATATATATATATATATATATATATATATATATATATATATATATATATATATATATATATAGTATGCTGATAACCACAAGGAAAGAAAACACGGTTTTCTTCTTCCTTGTGGTTATCAGCATATACCTAGATCACGCGCACCTGTAGTGATTTACTTTGCATATATATATATATATATATATATATATATATATATTTCATTCGCCCAATAAACACGCGGACTTCTACATACAATCAACACCTCAACCTGCCAGGATTTGAACCCACGGCCCACGAGCCTATGACTGTGACCGGGGAATGCTAACCGCTTGACCACCAGGATACTAAAAGCAGTCCTAGACTTTGTTATATTTCACACAAAGCCATAAGCTCGTTGAACAGGCTTTGTGTGAAATATAACAAAGTCTAGGACTGCTTTTAGTATCCTGGTGGTCCAGCGGTTAGCGTTCCCCGGTCACAGTCATAGGCTTGTGTGCCGTGGGTTCGAATCCTGGCAGACTAAGGAGAAATACAAAACAAGGTATATATATACAGAGGAGGGTGAGATCAAGTCCACAATGGTCAGGTATTAGGTAATGACCCTACTAATCTTCAAAAAGCACAGCAGCAGTCAGTAGTCAGGTCAGAGGGTAAGCTGACCCAACCTTCTCACCTGGTTACAAATCTTCTTAATTACTAAATTATCCAGTTTGTAATTTCAAGCTATAATGGTTTAGAATAGAGGCTAAATACAAAAACACATAATACGTATTATAAAATAACAAAAACTCTCGATCTCTCTTCTTCATTCACTGTCATTCACTCCTCACAACCGAAGTAATTTGTACTTAAATATCGTTCTTGTTTACCCCTGACGCTGTACAGTATTTATTTTTGTGTTAGATCATACTGAAGGAATTTGGCACTTACGGAAATAGAGATATATTTATAGAGATAATTGATGAATGGAAATGATAAGGGTGAGAATATGATGTTGTTTGAGGAAAGGGAGGTGTGAGAGGGGTCTGTTTATTTAGAATTAGCCTCCCTAGTCGTGGCGTAAGGAAGTACACACATACAAAAATACGCATATACGTAGAGACACATTCGTAGGTACACACTCACTCATACACACACAAACAAACAAGATACCGTATATACACCCAGGTGCATCACTTTCACACACACATGAACACAAACATATACACACTTATCTTCAAACCCTCTCCTCAAATGAAGTGTTTACCTTCTAAACATAAGCAGTGCCTCGTTACCCCCCTGGAGAACTCCGTCTAAGGGAATGTTATATTATTAATCTGAGTCGTCATTCTCAAAGGCTTATACGTTTAAGTTTTATATTTGTATCTGGAGATGCAAGAGGCTATCCTAAAGGTGCTACAGATAAGTTAACACACACGTATGCAATCAGTTACTATAACCTCGTTCCTGAAGGAGAAGAACTTGTAATGGAACACCTTAAGAAATATCACCCGTTCTTGTTATGACGAGAGATGAAAATAGACAGGTAAAACAGTTTGTGTGGAGTGCTAAAAGGTTAAGAAGCAGCGCTGAAGACACCTGAGGGACGCGTAGGGTCATTAACCTATGGCGCGTGTCCTTGTTATATATAAACATCCTCTCTCATGGTCCATGTCGTCAAGCCAAGGTATTAGTTGAATAGACAAGAGACAGACAGACAGACAGGCAGAGACAGTAAGGCAGACAGAGACAAGCAGACAGAAAAAATATCCCTGACATATATATATATATATATATATATATATATATATATATATATATATATATATATATATATATATATATATATATATATATATATATATATATATATATATTTATATATATATATATATATATATATATTATATATATATATATATATATATATATATATATATATATATATATATATATATATATATATATATATATATATATATATATATATATATACAGAATGAGGAAAACTAAAGGGCCTATTATCCATACTGGGCAGTCCTTGCCACACTCAACCCCTATTGTTCATATGACATCCAACCTATGTTTGAAGCAATTCAGTGTATTCGAGTTAATGATGATATTTGGTAACTTGTTCCATTCATCCACTACTCTGTTCCCAAACCAGTGTTTACCTATTTCACGCCTAAATCTAAATTTGTCTAATTTAAAACCATTGTTACGAGTTCGCTCCTGGTTGGATAATTTGAGTACCTTTGTAATGTCCCCTTTGTTTAGCCCTGCCTTCCACTTATACACCTCTATCAGGTCGCCCCTCGCTCTACGTCTCTCAAGGGAGTGCAAATTAAGACGCTTTAACCTGTCTCTATACTCAAGGTTCCTAATGCCCGGGATTAGTCTTGTCATTCTCCTCTGAATTCTTTCCAAGGATTCTATATCCATTCTGTAATACGGTGACCAGAACTGAACTGGTTAATCCAGGTGTGGTCTCACAAGAACAAGATACAGTTTTAGGATGACCTCGCTAGTCTTGTAACTACCACTCCTTTGTATGAACCCAAGTACTTTATTAGCCTTGTTACGAGCAAAAACACATTGTTTACTTGGCTTGAGGTTCCTACTTATCATTACTCCTAAATCTCTCTCGCAGTCGGATTTCTCAATGGCATCGTTGTTCATCTGGTATCTGGTTTCCCTGTTTACATCTCCTATACTGAGTACTTTACATTTGTTCACGTTGAATTTCATCTGCCATTTTTCAGACCATTCGAAAAATTTGTTTAGATCTTCCTGTAGTTTTGCCGAGTCCTCGTCAGATTTGATAACACGTCCTATTTTAGTGTCATCAGCAAATTTACTTATGTTGCTGTCTATGCGGATATCTATGTCGTTTATGTATATAATAAACAATAAAGGTCCAAGTACTGAGCCTTGGGGAACTCCACTTGTGACGTTGCTCCAATGGGACTTAGTGCCGTTAATGCTCACTCGCTGTTTCTTGTCCTGTAACCACGCCCTAATCCATTTAAGGATGTCACCTTTGATGCCATGAGCTTCTACCTTTCTAATTAGTCTTTCGTGGGGGACTCTGTCGAAGGCTTTACTAAAGTCGAGGTATACCACATCATAATTGTGCCCCTCGTCCACCGATTCGAAAACTGATGAAAAGAATGTTAATAGATTGAAGAAGGTTATCCTTCGCCAGGGCCATGTTAAATTCTGCTATTTGATCAATCGGTGCTTCCAGGTATTTGAATAGCTTTGAAATGATTGCTTCCAGTAATTTGCTCACTATTGATAGGACTGATTAAGTGGGTAGTTAGAGGATAGTGATCTATCCCCCTTCTTGAAAATCGGTATTACATTCGCTATCCTCCAGGATTCTGGTACTACACCTGTTTTTAAGGACATGTTAAACAACTTTGCTAAGGGCATACTAAGCTCTTCCTTACATTCCTTTAATACTCTGGCAAATATCTCATCGGGACCAGGTGACTTATTAGGCTTTAATTTGTCTATTTGCTTACTAACATCATTACTAGTCACTACTATCTCACTTAATTTGTTTTCTTCACTATCTCTGAATAGAGTCGGTGCCTCGGGTATCATGTTTAAATTTTCGGTGGTGAAAACTGTTGAAAAATATTTATTCAAATTATTGCTCATTTCTCCGTCGTTATCAGTGAGCTCGCCGGAGTCTGACCGTATTGGTCCAATCTTTTCTCGTGTTTTAGTTTGATACATTTGGTAGAATCCTTTGGGGTTTGTGTTCGCCTCCCTTGCTATCCTTACCTCATTATTCCTCTTTGCTTTCCTTATCTCGGTTTTAACTCTACTCGCCAATACCCTATAATAGTCCCGGAGGTGAATTTCGCCAAGATTTATCCTTCTACCTATAGCCTTCCTTTGGCCAATGATGTTCTTTAAATAATTATTTATCCATTTTGGGTCATTGTTGTCTGATGTGAGTTTTTTGTATGGTATGTTCTGCCTTTGTGCATTAAGTAACTCACTTCATTTAAATTGTCGTGGAACTCGGCAATCTCAGATCTCGTTATCAGGTCCGTGTCATCTGTCAGGTTCACGGCCAAGCGCGACACCCCCTCTCTGAGCTGCCTCTTTAAACTGTCAAAGTTTGCCCTTCTGAAATCTGGTACTTAAGTGGAATTTTCCTTACGTCTGCCCTGAAAATCTAACTGGAATCTAATTTCGCCAGATTGTCGGTGCCTCACTTAGATATATAGCCGAGGTGTTTTCAATTGACAGAACCAAACTTAGAATATATTATTACCCCGTGTGGGTTCGGTTATATGTTGACTTAGGAAACAGTCCTGGATCGTCTCGAGAAAATCCTCTGATTCTGAGTTACCCGTAAGGACAGTCCAATCTATTTGGCCAAGGTTAAAGTCGCCTACTATACAGACTTTGTTGTGAATGGAAGCCCTGCGCATTTCATCCCAGATAAGTCGCTCATTGACGCTATCAAGATTGGGGGTCTATATATTACTCCTGTGATTAATTTTTCCCGACCGTCGCTTAATTCTATCCAAATTGTTTCTGTATTCCTCTCAGTTTTTATTTCCTTATTTATTTCACACTTCAGATTATCCCTAACATAGATTGCTACTCCGCCTCCTTTCCTGGTCTGTCTATCGGTATGGAACAGTTTGTAACCCGCAATTTGGTATTCGACTGGTAATTCACGTGTGTCTAGGTTGATCCATGTTTCAGTGAATGCAATTATATCGATTTCTTCTGTACATACCAAGGCCCTAATATCATCCATTTTGTTTCTCATACTTCTACTGTTGTTGTGAGTATAAATTTAAGAATGTGTTCTGAGTCCCTCCCCTACTGTGTTTAGTTTTAAACTCCCCTGTCTAATTTAGGTTTTATTACTATTCCAATACTATTTCCTGTACCTTTTCAAGGCTCATAATCTGCTTCCACTGCAGTCTCCTCCAGCCCTCGTGCCCATATGTCTTCTTTAAAGGTTTCAGCTGATATCTTTTGAACTGCCTCCCTAGAGCTCCCAGCTAGGGTTAGCATCTATCCTTAGACAGGTGCACCCCATCCCTAGCATAAAGGTCCCTTCTGCCGTAGAAGTTGTCC
The DNA here is from genome assembly GCF_018991925.1 of Homarus americanus. Taxonomy (NCBI): domain Eukaryota; kingdom Metazoa; phylum Arthropoda; class Malacostraca; order Decapoda; family Nephropidae; genus Homarus; species Homarus americanus. The sequence continues at coordinate 1,263,590 of NW_024748502.1, forward strand.
CAGTTGTCAATGAATGGGACCGATATTGACTTGCAATATCTGTCAAGACGGTCGTTGACACCAACCGCCCTTGACAACCATTCACTGCCAACTCTCCTTCTAGGCAGGACACCGCATATGATAGGGATCCCTCCCTTAGACCTAATACTATCTATCGCTGCCTTGAACTTATCAAGAAGTTCCTCGCTCCTACACCGGCCAATATCATTGCCTCCTGCACTGAGGCAGATAATTGGTTTGTTCCCATTACCAGACAAGATATTGTCCATCCTGTCAATTATATCCCCCACCCCAGCCCCTGGCAAACACACCCTCATCCTATTTTTGTTTTTACCACAAAAGGCCCTGTCCATGTATCCTATTTTTGTTTTTACCACAAAAGGCCCTGTCCATGTACCTTACCTGTGAGTCACCAACAATTAAAGTTTTTATACCTTCCTTGTCATCCCTGCCCCTGACTGTACTAACGTCCAATTCGTCTATCAAGGGACTGAACGGGTTGGTACACTTAGCTGTTGTTGTCGTTGATGTCGTATCCTTCATGTGCTTCTTCACCACCAGCTTGGTCCTCCCACTACTCACAATTTCCACTCGCTTGATTTTTCGTCAGACACTGGCTTTACTCGTCCAGCCTCTCCCTTTAACTTCGCCAGCTCTTTCCTTAATTTCAGGTTCTCCAACGTGGCCCTCTCAATTTCTGACTTGGCCCTCGCCAATTCTTCAATGGACCACCCCAGTTTGGTCAACAAACTCTCATACCCAAGCCCGCACATAGCACTGACCATAGCTGATAATTATCCCTCAGGAGCTAACCCTGCCGTGACCTTTCCCCTAGTGAGGTCAGAACACAACACTGAGTGAGGTCAGAACACAATATATAAATGCCTCTGAAGATGTCTTGAATAAAGACGAAAGCTAAGGTGCTCCGTTGTTTCCCTTTTCCCGTGTGATTTTATCAAGATATATATATATATATATACATATATATATATATATATATATATATATATATATATATATATATATATATATATATATATATATATATATATATATATATATATGCCCTTACATAGTCCATTAAATAAATAGACAGGCAGACAGAGGCGATCAGTTTCTTTTCCCTTGTACAGAACAAACACTGTCTCCTAGCCTGTCAGACATCTTGGCTGGGTGTGGTTGTCGACAAAGACACAATGCATCACAAAACGGAGTCGTACGTTTAACTGGAGTCGTCACGTTCTGCCCACCAAGTCGTAAAAACCCTTGGAATGACTGCAGTCAAATTACGAGACAACTGTGGACTTGAAATATTTTGTTCAGCTTGAAGTTAATGCACCGGTAGGGTCGTGGGAGTAAAGACGGGTCGCTGAGTACACCTGTTTTGGTTAAGTTAGGTTAGGTTAGGTTTGGTTTGAGATTACCTTAGGTTGGGTTAGGTTAGGTTAGGATAGGATAGGTTAGATTAGGTTAGGTTTGGTTTGAGGTTACCTTAGGTTGGGTTAGGTTAGGTTAGGATAGGATAGGTTAGATTCGGTTAGGTTAGGTTTGGTTTGAGGTTACCTTAGGTTGGGTTCGGTTAGGTTAGGATAGGTTCGATTAGGTTAGGTTAGGTTAGATTAGGTTAGGTTAGGTTAGATTAGGTTAGGTTAAATGTATACACTCCTAAGATCGTGTGAGTGAAGAACGGTTTTTGATTACATATGATTTTGATATTTGTTTTTAGATGACTCAACTAATACTGATATTTGTTTCAACAAACCCCTGGTTGCCTGAAAGAAAGCGAGGCATGACTATGACTGTCAAGAATGTCAAATCTCACACTGAAGGAACTCTCGTATAAATAATGATGGATATAAACACTGAGTTAACTGGGAAGATGGCCAGTCCGCTCTGTGTCATTCGTAAGAAGAATTGTGAGTGTGAATAATGCTGAGAGAAATGTGACGTAAGTGATATTTCAGTGCTTCCTATTAATGTAAAAATCACTAACTATTTAATACACCTGAACAGTACATTAAAAGGATAGCAATGAATAAAAAATAGTTTGAAATACCCAGAAGAGTTTCTCACTCTAATAATACAGACAATAATATAAGACATTTAAAGGATTAGAAAACATATCAATGTAAGACGTTGCTTCAAGAAGAATGGTTTCACCATAGTGTCTGTAGCTGCGTGGTCGTGTGCTGTTCAGCATCCTCATTAAGGACTAGAATGAACTGAACTGTGAGTGTAGGATAAGATTCAGAGACACTGTGAATGTCCAGACACTTGGTGAAAAGGTTCGTTCTCCTGCCTGTCTTAAACGTCCTCGAACCTACTTCAGGATGGATCACAGTCCTCCTTCTCCTCTTCCTTCTCGAGTGAAGGACTCCTTCCCCCCCCCCCCTCCGACTCTAACATACTTTCAAAGTACTCAAGGGCTCTTAGCATATTGTTCCTACTCAGTATTCTCAAGAAACATCAGTATGTCACAAAGAAACATAATAAACACATTTACAATAATTTATTCAATAAGGTATAATTAATTGGTTTTAGATATTGGTTAACGCTGGACTTTGCAAACTGTTGTTAGACAGTCCTGCTGCAAGATGAACTGATGCTTCTGTTCTTGATGTCGATAATTATGTTATTTTATAAATGATGCTGTAAGTAAAGTTGGGGATTTAGAATATAGTTAAAAGTCTACCCAGATCCCAACAGGCAACAACAATAAAAAAACAAAGACAATCGGACTATAAAAGGGTAGATAGACAAAGGATGCGAGTTTGTGTTGTGTATAATAAAGTACCATAAATTCCTTAACAAAATATTCAACTTTCTATAATTTACCCTTAACCATACTTAACCTAAACATTAACAGTATATAAATATTTATACAGCATACAATAATTTGAAGCAAGGTGGACGTGGGGAGGCAATATAAGATTACAAATACTTAAGTGCGGAGCTGAGATGGCTGACGAGTAAGGCTGAGTATTGTAGAAGACAGTAGGTAGTCACTGTGCCGTAGGTTTCCAGGATAGGTGATCCTGTGGTCACTTCCCAGCGTGAACTGAACTCTCATCGAACTGGAGCTGACGAAGAAGACTTTGAGGAGGTGACGCAACAACCAGGATATGGAGAAGGGAAACCCCGGAGTGGTAACTAAGAGTAGTCATACTCGGGTTTCGTCCCTAGATGGCGTTGCTCGTGGTGCTGGGTAGGTAGATCAGGACAATAGATGGCGTGGTTCTTAACAGATGTGATGCCATTGTGTTAAATAAAATTATATTATTGTGTTAAATAAGGTGATGTTATTGCAATGTGTTGCTGAGTAAAAATACAAAGATTTGAAGTTCATATAAAATACATGTATAATTTGTAATACGTTCAAGCAGTCGTTTCCGGGACTGCCCTGTGCTAGTCCAGTCGTCTCTCATCTTTTGCCCCCCCCTCCATCATTCTTGTCTTGACCTAATGGAAGCTGAGTCAAGGTTCCTTACGTTCCCTAGACAGTCTACTGTACAGTCACAAGCCTTAATTTCTAGCCCACCCTGGCAGGAAGGAGAATTAAATCCTGAGGTCTTTCCGAACGACAGGCCACGGCTCACCATGACAACACACGAACGACCAAACAACTGAACAAATCATGAGACGTTCGAATACCAATCAACACTGGGAGGGTTTACACAACCGTTGCTTTTCACACAATATATTATTTCAATGAATAAGAAATATGAAAAACAGCCCATATTGGAAATTATTATTTTATTGATGCTGTGGCAGAGACGAACCACCTTCAGTAAGTGAAGCAAACTGTGGAACGTAGCCATAACCATGACAGTAGACCTGACCCTTGACATGGTGATTGAAACAAATAATTGACTTGTGAAAACAAAGAATGTTGTTTGTTGTATTAGCCATGTATAACTTTATTTTGGTTATTTTATGGGTGATACTGGTGGTAAGAATGACGTTGTTGTTTCAAGGATGTAATTAATAACATTGTCTGCAGAATTTTACTCAAGAGTTACCAGTTATCTATAATACTTGAATCATTTAATTTTCGGGAGAATTAAGTTTAACTGTCAATATTTAAATCGCCTTATCCTTGCTCTTTCCATCACTCTATATCACCTAAAAATCTCGTATATGGAACATAAATACAACTCCCAAAATTACGCTCATGTCCTGCCTCACCGCGGCCTGACGAGCTATACGTAGGGTATAGTTTTGTCAGGCCTTAGGTCGAGACACACCCGGTTCGCAGCCTCAAGTTGGGGTCCCACCTTGTTTGGCCACTCGCACATGGCTGGTTCACAGCGGGCCCGTCTTTGGGAGGCCTCAAGGTGGCCCACTCCTTGGCCAGCCGCTTCTGCCTCGTTCATGCGATGGATAATGGTAAACTAAGGAATTCGTCATTAAGGATCATAAGAACTTGGCCGAACAAAGTTAATAATAATGAGTTGCATCACACACTGAGTGTGTAACTTAACCAACGGGGGGCGAAGCTCCCGTTTACGACGTGTAACCTAAACTAACGGTGGGGGAAGCCCCTGTTGCTTAGGTTATACGTCTTATTCTTTCGACGGTGAGCCGTCGTTCAGAAAGAGCGCTGGATTCAACTGGCCAGGGTGGTTATGAAATTAGGGCTTGTGACTGTACCTCTGAAGCACTAAGTCTATTCTTCTGTCTAATTCTAAACCCCTTTTAATAACTAATTGTGCTTTTTATAGGAATATTATTCATTCTGAAATATTAATTATTATTACTTGATCCAGCACCAGTCCATACTCACTACTGGTAATGAACGGACTGAGAACTGATGTATCATTAATATATATCTTCAGAAGATAACTTTAAGGCATCTTATTTCTGTCATCATTTTGGATTTGAAGAAGTTATTCATGACAAACATGTCCCTGTACAGTATACTTCGAATTCACCAAGACGAGTACTACCATCACTTATGCCTAATGGCAAACTAAGGAATTTGTCATTAGGCATCCGAAGAATTTGTCCTAACAAAAATAATAATAATTAGAAAAAAAATTCTCTTATTACCTTAACACACACACACACACACACACACACACACACATGCATGTCAATAATGTAAAGGATTGGAGAAAGGCCTAGTATGGGGAGGAGGAATGTGGATTGTGGCGTAAGGAAATGCACAGTGTTGATGGGAAGAGTGCGAGAGAGTTATGGGACAGGGGAGGAAGTAACAGCAGGGGTGTGTTATGAATTCTTTTGAAATTGAAATATTTTATTGGCAATAAAAAAAGACTATTACATCAAAGGGCAGGGTGGTGTACTACTCGCACCCTCACCTGGTGTGTTATGAGAAGTTTCATCAACTGAAGCTGGTTCGACTCTCCCACGGTTTCTATAATATATCAATTAGTTTCAAATATCATGGGGTTTTGTCTAATTCATATTGGGTTTCTAAGTTTTTGTAATAATAAAACTAATAAGCTGTGTGAAAAAGCGACGGTGCTGTTTAAATGCTCCCAGTGTTGTTGGGTATTCGAACGTCTCATGATTTATTGGGTTGTGTGTTCGTATGTGCGTTGCCACAGTGAGCCGTCGATCAGAAAGACCACTGGATTCAGCTTTCCCTCTGGCCAAGGTGGGTTAGAAATCATGGCTTGTGACTGTATATACAGAGATAGAAATAACATAAATATCATGATTTTATGTATATGAAGAACTTTTGAATATATTTCCTCATTAGTCTTATCTTGCACAACAAATAAAGAGGCGGTAAATATATAAAGTAAATAAAAACAGAAATTTATAAAACGAATTTGCGGAAATTAATTTGAAGATAAACAATGTGACTTTCGATTAACCAGAAACAATAATTTTAGTTTGGCTTCACTGTTGAGTGATCGATGTTTGGCTTCAGTGAATATTAGACTCATATTATCTATACTACGGTTTCAATATCCAATAATTTCTTATTTCTATAATTCATATTTCACTATCAAATTGTCTTGGTCTGGCTTCAGTATAAGTAATCTTTCTCGTCTATAAGTTGGCTTCAATGTCAAATTATCAAACTTGGGATTCCGTATCAAATTACCTAAATCTGGCATCAAAATAAACATAGTCTGGCCTTAGTTCCAAATTACTGTAATCTGGCTTTAATAATAACCAACTTCACTCACACTTCCACCTAATGACCTTACTTTACAATATACCTGCCTTGTTACATCACCGCTGATGTCACTCACACCAGGGAGTTACCATCAGTTACAAGAGCTAGCCAGCTATTAAAGTGAGACCACAACGTTGTCCAGAATTATACCAACACAAACACATTTCAAGAGATGTAACCGAACCTGTCATTCCATTTTGCTGATTGATTATGGTCGATTTTATAGGTTAAGTTAAAGATAGCATCACGATATCGGATTATTGACGTTTGTTATTTGAACCTCAGGAGATATACCAAACGGTTATATAAGCCTCGATAAATAAACATATCGGGCATACGGACATATACTCGGTAGATAATATTGGCATTAGTCTCAGTATAGTTCCAGATCACCACACATATATACCAACTGGTAGATAAACCACAATTTACCACCAACACAACACGTGTATACCTGCAACAGCTATCTAAACCACATTACACCACCAATACAGCACATATAAACCAACTGCTATTTAAACCATAATACAGCACTATCTTGGTGATGGGCTGGTGCTTTACCAGAGTTTGGTACGAGCGGCCTCCACCTCCCATAGCTAATCCCCAACCTGTTCTACTCCCTATTAATTAGTCTTTTGATGGGGGAAAGGTTTTGGACCTTCATTTGCATAACTCCATCTCTTGCCCTTGAACAATCATTGGCCATTGTAATAAATGATTTTCCGGCATTCCTGTTGGATCATCGTCACCTAATGTCCCAACCGCATTGTCCACTGTGCTTTTTGGTAGTGTACCGCCGAATGCTAGCAAGTATGTCCGAGCAAAACAAAGCCTTGGACATTAAACACAACTACGGAGAGTTTCAGAATGAACAAGCACAAAATCAAAACAGGAACATGGACTGTGAGGACATTGTATGAGTATGGGAAGTTTGTAAATGGTTATGAGGAAATGAAAAGACTGCAGTGGAACAATCTGAGATTAAGTGAAGTAGGATGGACAGACTCAATAGTATTAGTGGTGAATAGCATGGGAAAGGTGTTGGTGTTCTTGTAAATTAGAAGTTTAGCAGTAGTGTAAAGGGATATTGGGCGAATGTTAAAAATAGTTACATGACAGGAAAACGATGAAGTACTAAGATTGGCAAAATCTTCAAGAGCAATACTTGAAATTTATAGAATATGGAAAATGAAATACTTTGGTCATATAATTATGTGATTATATTTGAGAGAATAATAACATAAATATTAGTGGGCAAAGTTGAGGGTAAGAGGACCAAGGAAAGGCAGAGCCCAAAAACGTTTAGAGTGGAGGACTGTGGTCGCCAACGCTCAGATAGAGACTAGACATTTTGATTGATTGATCGACAACACTACCATTCATTTATACTCCTAAATGGTATATTTACCACAGTACTGTACAGCAACCACACAGGACATATACTCTACATTCCTAACGATCGTATAAACCATAGGACAGCACCGACACAGCACAAATATACTCCCTAACTGGTATATAAACCACAGCAAACACAGCCGGCAACAGTGAGAGCCTGAGCGCAGCGTCAGGAGAGCAGAAAAATATACGAAGCTGCAATATAAGCGAACATTTTGTTTTAGGTTGTAGCGACAATAACTGTCAGACTACAGCACCCAGAGCGGCGAGGAACTGAGGTACAGTGTTTTGTGTGTGTGTGTGTGTGTAATAATAATAATAATAATAATAATAATAATAATAATAATAATAATAATAATAATAATAATAATAATAATAATAAACGGTTTATTAAAAGAACATGGCAGCCGGAAGGCTGATAATATACAGTTACATTATTTGGGAATGGATCACTTGATTGACAAATAATATACAAGTAACAAATGTGATACAAATATGATTTATAAAATAACAAGGTGGGAAAAAGGTCGTTCAACACGGAACTTCAACGTAATAACAGTGTATGTCCGTGCGTGCCTGTGGATAATACTAATTTTGATTTTGTTACGGTATGTTATTCCATTTTTTATTATTTAATACTCATTTTAAACTATATTTTCTTAAAGTGTTTATTATTTTGGTGTTTGGGGGGAAATATAGAATAAAGGAACAAACTTATAAAGTGGAAATATAATCATCATTGAAAATACTATATACTCCTTGTATGATCATAATCCCAAGGAAGAAATGTCTACAAGTTACATATTAAATACCAAACTTGTTTATCTAGTGGAGTCCCCCATCAGCTGGCAAAACAAATCAATCTCTCTCTCTCTCATGTTTACCTGCAGTTCCACTCGTTGTATCGTGTGGTAGAAGCTTACGCGTGAACCAGGTAAATATGTCCTCACAATACCACACTCGATAACCTCTGAAAAAATATTGTTAGTGGACCCTGTTATCGACGTCAGCCTATTTTTTGTTTTATATCTCTCACTCTTTCACACACACACACACACACACACACACACACACACACACACACATACTACTACTACTACTTTCCTGTCACTCAGAATCAAGTATGACGATCATCCAGCTATGATACAATGATATGAGTTATTAAGGATGTCACCTAGGTTGGTGAGTTTCAAGGTGACTAAAGAGGGACTGCCAGGATCGTTCACAGATTATGCACATGTGTGGGCTACATCTATTGCGGGAGGGGCGGCGGCAGCGTCTTTACGACGTTGGCGCTTGTTTGCCTCGGTTTGCAGTCGGGCTAGAATCGAAAGTATTGACACCGTATCGTGTGGTGCTCCTCCATGCGTTACGATGTGAAGTAATCGTCTCCCAGGTAAGGGGGTCGACTTGGCGCTTTCTCAGGTTTGTCTTAAGATTATCCTTATACCTTTTTAGTTGCCCTTCCAGTTTTACGTTTACTATTCATTAGGTGATAGTAAAGTAACTGCATTGGCAGTCTACTGTCATCAATGCGGGTAGCATGGCCAGTCCAGCGTAGTTGTTCATGGATAATGGTAGCCTCGATGCTTCTACAATTGGTGTCAGCAAGAACAATGGCATCTATTCTCTTGTCTTCCCAGCGATCTCGGAGGATGGAACCTAGACTACGTTGGTGAAAGTTTTCAAGTGTCTTGAGGTGCATCCTGTGTGTGACCCATATCTCGATGCCATATAGCAAGGTGGGGAGGACCAGTGCTCGATATACGTGTAAATTTTTTGATAATTTCAGCTTTCTACAGCTGAAGACACGGTTTCGGAGTCTGCCAAAGGCTTGAGATGCACATCTTATCCGATGCTGAATCTCTTTATCGATGTCCACGGTGGTGGACAGGTGGGAGACGAGATACCGAAAGTAGGTAACATTAGAGGGGGTAGTACCGTTAAGCTGGATGGATGGTGGAGGTGTGGCTGAACCAGGGGCAGGCTGAAAGAGAATCTAAGTCTTAAGTATATTCACCTCGGGGCCGAAGTATGCATACGCATCTGCGTAGGTGTTCAGGGTCTCCTGTAGGTCGCGTTCATTGTGAACGACAAGGGTAATGTCATCTGCATACTGAAGTTCAATAGTGAAACCTGCCGACACCTTTGTTCCTGCCTGGAGTCGTCTTATGTTGAAAAGACCTTTATCCGGTACTCGTTGTCCAGCCAGCCAGCTAAATTGGCGCTGGCATGAGTAAGGAAAGCAGCCAAGAAAATGGAAAGAGAGTTGGTGCCAGTACACACCCTTGCTTGACCCCGGTTTGGATGGGGAAAAACTCAGAATGGGTGCCATTGTGCAGGACACTGCCGTTCATGCCATCGTGGAGATGCCTCACAATGGCGATGAATTTTGGTGGGCAGCCAAAATGGCTGAGGGTCCACAAGAGTACTTACCTGTTCATCGAATCGATGGCCATGGTTAGGTCGATGAAAGCCATGTACAGGTCACCTGTTCTCTGCACTTTTCCTGTGTCTGTCGAGCATCAAAGATCATGTCAGTGGTGCCACGCGATGGTCTAAAGCCACATTGAGATTCTGGAAGGAAGATTTCCGCTTCATGAAAAAATCTGTTTAGGAGGACTCGGGAGATAATCTTGCCAGCTATGGACAGCAGTAAGATCCCGCAGTAGTTGCCATAGTCTGACCGGTCTCACTTGTTCTTATAAATACTGACGATAAAAGCGTCTTTAACAGCTTGAGGGATTTCCTCCTATTCCCATACATTGTCCAGGAGAGAGTCGAGGAGGCTGGTTTGCAGAGGTCCTCCTGCTTTATACACTTTGGGTGGGATTCCATCAGGCCCTGAGGCTTTTTTATTTTTCATCTGTTTGATGGCAGTAGCTACCTCTTCCAGGGATGGAGGACAGCTGAGGTGGGTCAGCTCTGGATGCTGAGGGATCTGCTGGGTAGTGTGGACATCCACATCGGTGTTTCGGTTGAGCAGGGAATGGTAGTGCTCTTTGCAGTACTGACGGAAGCCTTCGTCGTCTTTAATCATGGAACTACCGTCGGATGAGCGGAGGGTAGTTGCGCCACGAGTGATTGGCCCATAAAATGTTTTAGTGGAAATGAAAAATATGCGCATCTTGTATTGATCTGCAAAATTTGTGTTTCACATGCTTTAATTTTATCCAATCGTCCTTTAGTTTACAAAGTTCACGCTGGGCTGCTGCTTTCTTTTTGCGGAAGGTATCAGCTATGGTCCGAGATTGTGGGTTGTTCTGCCAGTCAGTTAAAGCAGCACGTTTATCATCGCTGAGCACATTGATTGCCAGAATATTTTCATCAAACCGGTCCCGGTGTATTGTTCAGATAAGGCGGAGGGTCTCTCAGCAGGTTTTTGTCATGACAGTGTCGAGAATATCCCATTCGGCACTGAGATTTGGGTTGTTTGTTGTCGGGTTGTTCATCAGCCCATATCCTAGCTGTTCTCTGAAAAATGTGCTACCGTAAGATCCTCCAGACGCTTCATGTTAAAACCTCTTCTAGAGGCTTGCTGTCTTCGCCGTTTCTGGGCGATGTGAAGTGAGAGCTTGGCTCTGACGAGCCGATGATCAGTGTTGTAGTGGTCTGAGCCACGCATGGCACGGGTGAAGAGGACATCTCGGATATCTCTTTCTCTGACCCTGATGTAGTCAATGAGATGCCAGTATTTGGATCGTGGGGGTTGCAACGAACCGTTGAACTTTTCGGCCTTTATAAAGAAGGTATTGGTGATAGTGAGGCTGTGTGCAGCATACTTGCAGAGGAGGAGTAGGCCATTGGGATTACACTTGGCGAGTCTATGTCTCCCTTTGGTTCCCTGCCAAATGTCAGCATCTCTGCCAACTCTGGCATTGAAGTCACCAAGAAGCACAATCTTATCTTCTCTGGGAACAGAGGTTAGCACTCTGTTGAGGTCGGCATAAAAGGCCTCCTTGATGTCATCCTCTGCCTCCAATTTTGGCGCGTATGCACTGATGAAAAAGGCATGACCCGAGTGATTCAGTGGGACTCGGAGCGTCATGAGACGCTCGTTGATCCCAATAGGCATTTCAGCTTGCCTGTGTAGGGTGCATTGGAAGATGGCAAAGCCAACTCCATAAATGCAGTTTCTCTATGCAGCAGGCTTACCCTTCCAGATGTTATAGCCAGACCCTCGTTCTGTGAGTTGGCCCTCATCTGGGAGCCGGGACTCTCTAATGGCTGCTATGTCGATGTTATACTTAGCCAGCTCTTTTGCCACAAGGGCAGTTCTTCTTTCAGGATGCTCATTTGTGCCAGTCTCCAGAAGGGTCCTGACATTCCATGCAGCTTCCATAACAGGTTGTATAGTTTGTTGTTGCTTAGTTCTGCGATTTTGATTGTGTTTTCGACCGCATAAGGATGACCTTACTGAGTGCGGTTGCCCAGGCATGTTGGTTTTTTAGGCAGGCTATGTTGAAGGCACCTTTCTAACCCCCTCTCCATGTGGGGTGAGCAGAGTGGTTCCTCGAAAGGGCTGCTCAGTCGCACAGACAGGACAGGATTGCACTGCTGCCTAGATCCCAGTGCAAAAACGACCATCTTATTTGTGGCGTCCATGTGCAGAGATGTAACTTGAGTTTCCCGGCAGTCATTTCTGCCTGTCCCTGTCGCTACTCATCCGTCGCTATAGAAGTTTGCGGGGGTATAAGGGGTTTTGATGATGATGAGAGGTATGATGAGCTGGATGATGGCTGCACGTGAGTTGATTTACGTGGTGAGGCAGAAGCGCAGGCTACAACCACACATCTTGGCTCTCCATTTTCCTGATCCAGTTGTGCAAGTGTTGCAACGACTGGGGAGAGGGAGAGTTACAATGGAGTGCCGATAGCCCAGTTTGTTGGGTTTCGCCTTTGTAACCTCACCATCACGCATTGCCTTTGTCCTCCAGTGTAGTCATTGGGTTCCCATGGTGGTCACCTCATCTGCCTATACCACCGGTGGGGTCTTGTTGGAGCTCTGTAAGCACGTCTGCCTGATGCGGGGCTTCACCTCAAATTTTTCGTTCGGGGTTTACTCCCGTAGCCTCATACCAACCACGGTTAACCCTTTCGCAGTGGGAGGTTACCCTGAGCCAAATAAAGTTGCCTGGCGGTAGCCAGAATTAAATGTTAAGTGCGTGAAATGCGGCGAAAGGGTTAATCCGCAAGTAAGCGGGGCAATGGTTGGTAGGCGCCAGGACGGTCCACATACCAGTGGGTCTATGTGCTCTCCCTCTGGGGCCCACTGCTGCTCCGAGATCCCCTGCTGGTCTCGCCTGGGCTAACGAGACACCCAGTTATCGTGTGTTGCCACGAGGAGGCACAGCAGGAGTCTTGATGGTGAAGAGGCTGTGTACTGGCAGGGGAAGATTTATGCAAGCTGCTTCCCTGTTCGCCACGAGGGCTAGCCAGCGGCTTTAGCTGAAAGCAAGAGGAAGTAAGCAGTCCTTGCACCTTGACATTAACATAAAGCTGCCATACTAGACTCATTTCACTACCGTGTGTGCGAACACACACAAGCACACACACACACACATCCTTCAGCCATCATAGGGTAAGGACGTGTGTAGTCGGCGCTGCCCGTGGTCTCTTGACCATGGAGACAGCTACCAGCCCGGTTTGGCGGGCCCTTCCCCGTCCTCAACTCGTCCTCTCCCTCTGGATTTATCAACATCCTCCAACCAACAGTACAGTGTAACGATTGACGATCAACCCACAACTGATATACAAAAGTGACAATTTCAACTCGAAAGGAAGAAACAACTGTTAGAGCTACAATCCGTACTTAGCGGCCAATGTTGATCCGACACCTTGACCTGACGCACCCAGCCAACGGTACACTCGCTACCCCCAACACTGGATGAGAAACCAAGAAACACTCCATACTACACCAAGAGAGAAATGAGGACTCCCTACTACACCCAGGTGAGGAACTATGAATTCCTAGCTACATCATATGAGGAACAAGAACCATCTTCAACGCCCTGTGGGAGCTGGAGGACCTACCCCGACCACGTGGTACATCTGCAGCTGTAGTGAGGTAGCAGCTTAGCAGTCAGGTACAACGGCCATCAAGACAGTGGGTAGGACTTTGTTGGCGCCGACATCAGGTCACAAGAATGTCTACAGACCAGCTCCCACAGTTCCAGATGTAAACTTAATCTACTGTATATGTTGACTCTATGTTTCTTATGTTTCTGTATTCAAAGCTTTTGTCAATCAGGTGACCCACTCCCCGATTTCACCATATGTAACTTATCATCTTTGTTCATTGTATGTTTTCAGCCTTCGGGCTGACATGTTTTCTTAATAAACCATTAATTATTATTATTAGTAGTAGTAGTAGTTGTAGTAGTAGTAGCAGAATCGCCGCCCTCCGGGTGGCTCATCCTCTAGGCAACGGTAGGACGCCACCCTCCGGGAGGCTCTACATTGTCTCACTGTTCAGTCCCCAAAACTTCTTCTTCCATCTATAGTTCATTAACGGTGTATGTAAGTTCCACCATGTTTTTCACCTCAGCAAAGTATATTTTTTTAGCACTACATATAACATCATCCATCATCACTACATATAACACCATCCATCATCACTACATATAACACCACCCATCATCACTACATATAACACCACCCATCATCATTACATATAACACTATCCATCATCACTACATAAAACATCATCCATCATCACTACATATAACAAGATCCATCATCACTACATATAACACCATCCATCATCACTACATGTAACACCATCCATCATCACTACATATAACACCATCCATCATCACTACATATAACGCCACCCATCATCACTACATATAACACCACCCATCATCACTACATATAACATCATCCATCATCACTACATATAACGCCATCCATCATCACTACATCCATCAACACCATCCTACATCATCATCACTACATATAACATCATCCATCATCACTACATAACGCCATCCATCATCACCATCATAACATATAACACCATCCATCATCACTACATATAACACCATCCATCATCACTACATATAACACCATCCATCATCACTACATATAACACCATCCATCATCACTACATATAACACCATCCATCATCACTACATATAACACCATCCATCATCACTACATATAACACCATCCATCATCACTACATATAACACCATCCATCATCACTACATATAACACCATCCATCACTACATATAACACCATCCATCACTACATATAACACCATTCACTACATATAACACCATCCATCATCACTACATATAACACCATCCATCATCACTACATATAACACCATCCATCATCACTACATATAACACCACCCATCATCACTACATATAACACCATCCATCATCACTACATATAACACCATCCATCATCACTACACTCATCACTACATATAACACCATCATCATCACTACACACCATCATCATCATCACACCACCATATCATACATCACATCACTACATATAACACCACCCATCATCACTACATATAACACCACCCATCATCACTACATATAACACCATCCATCATCACTACATATAACACCATCCATCATCACTACATATAACACCATCCATCATCACTACAGATCGGTGAAGTAGTTTCCGAGATTCTCGTGAGGACACACAAACAAATAAACAAACAGACAGACAGACTTCTTTGTTTTATATATATTGATAGAAGATTATTTTTATTACACACACACACACACACACCATCTGTGAGGGAGTTACTACACCACGTGTTTGCTGGTCAACACCTCAGCTCATGTGACCTACGTGATCTCCACTGTAAACATTAATCTGTATGTTCACTGTATGTTCCTTTTCCTTTCTCAAATGAAAACTTTTGTTAACCCCCCCCCCCCGAACTTTTTCAATAAACCGTTAATTATTAATATTTATATTTTTATTACACACACACACACTCACACACACACACACACACACACACACACACACACACACACACACACACACACACACACACATACACACACACATACACACACACACACACACACACACACACACACACACACACACACACACACACTCACACACACACACACACACACACACACACACACACACACACACACATACACCGGAAAAGCTAACTCATTATAAAAAAAAAAATAATAATTATTAATGATAAAATAATAGAATAGCAATACAGTATTGAAAATAAAATAAACTCTGTCCACAAACAAACAAAATCACACATACAAAATAAACGCGTTAAGAACATTCAGTCGAGCCAGGTAATTAATTCTTTATATAAACCAGTAAAGATTAAGTTTCCAAGTAGGTTAAGATCCGGTTCCCAAATTACCCGAAAAACATCCCCCGAAGACATTTAGGAACTAGCTGGGTCAACTTGGTCCATTTTGGTCTATCGGGGTCCATTTAAGTCCATTTTGGTTCATCCTGGTCCAGTCGGGTTCCATTTCGGCTCCCCTCAGCTAAAATTCATCCACTTACACCCATTTAATCACTTGTACCCACCTGCATCCACCTGCATCCATCTACAACCACCTGTAACCACCTACAGCCTTCTAAATCCACCACCATTTACTTACATCCACCTGCATTTATTTACATCCACAAATGTTCAACTACTGTACATCCACATGCATTCACGAACTACATCCACCTACACTCACTTATATCTAAATATATCTACATCCTACTTACTCCTACCTATATTTTCCCACTTCCACCTAATTCCACTTAAATCCACCCCCATCCAACTGAGTCGCAGAACGGTAAAGAAAGTTATCCCAGGACACCTTAGTCAGCACACAGAGGAAATTGGCAAGAGAAAGTTTGGACGACAAAAAAACAAAAACAAGTGTGTGTGTAGTCATAAACCCGGTGAAATGATGCATAAGGTGGAGGCTCCCTCTGTGTATAAGAATGTAAGAGTAAGCGTTAGGGGCAATATATTATACGCCCGGGGTAAGAGAATGGTATTATATTGTCAATTATATACCTAAGAGTAAAGAAAAGTATATTCTATACCGTATATATAAGAAAGTTAAAGACAATGTTATTGGTGTAAATTGTAAATCCAGAGTTAAAGAAAATAAAATAAAAAGGTTCTTTGGTGTAAATTGTATACCTTGTTTGGTATGGTGCTCTCACTGTGAATTAGAAAGTAAAAGAAAGTGACACTAGGTTTAGAAATGCATACAATATTTTCCCCTTACAAGAAAGTAAGAGAAAACGCTCTGAACTATAAACTATACAAACAGCGTGAAAGAAACTAAAAGAATCGTTCTGTGTCGTAAATTATACACCAAGTTTGAAAATGCACCTACACTGCTTTCTCTGTGTATAAGAAAGTAAGAGAAAAATGTTTTTTACTCGAACCAGCGACATTTAAGACAGGAGGTGAGCGCTGCATCCACTCTGCCGCCGCACCCATTCCATTGGTTGTAATACCTGATTGAAAAAAAATAATCCGTGAATTTTAAATTAATCTTGAACGAACAGGTGTGATAATCGTGTCTTTGTTTCGCTTTTATTCTTGTTTAACTGTAAACTGAAAACTAAAGTAGAAACGGTGAGATAAATTCTATATTTATTCAAGAAAGAAAAGAGCTAGAACTAAACGAAATGAATCACCTCAAGATTAGCTCCCCCACCTTATTTCACATTAAGTTAAACTCACCTTAATGCAACCTGGGGGGTTAGGTTAGATCTGGTTATGTTAGGTTAATTTAGGTTGTATTATTTAGGGGAAGTTATGTTAGGTTATGTTACTTTACATTATATTAGGTTAGGTTACGTTAAACAAGGTGTTACAAAAGTTCTGAATCATAGGCTTATTTTATTAAATGTTCAAATTGTAGTCCGTGGAGTGTCAAGCAGTTATAAACACGCTTTTTTATACTTTCAGTGAGAGCAAGGAATGTATCCAAACTGATTTTTGTTACATTCCATTTGAATACGGTTTTTCAGTGCTTTAATTGTTCGCGGATGCGCAGTGTACGCAACTGATTTCAAATGGCCCTATAAGGAAAAGTCTAAAGGTCTGGTGATCTGGGGGCATTCCACTGGTCCACGTTTACCGATCCATTTTCCTGGTATCTTGTAACCACCCACGTGTTATCAAGGCGAAATGTGCAGGAGACCCATTATGCTGAAACCAAAACGTCGACCCGTTGCAAGTGGCATATCGTCTAAATAAGGCTGCAAAACTTCATTCAACGTTGCGACATATGTTTCCTAGAAACTTTAGCATAAAAAAGGGTGGTACAAGCAATTCCATATCATGGATGCCACACCAGACCATTTACCTCCTGATCATTTTGAACATGTGTCTCTTCTGCTCAATGTGTGTTCTCATTTGCCCAGTATCAGCAGTTAAGACGATTTACCATCCCATTAAGATTAAACATAACCTCATTACTAAACAAGAAATCGGAGTAAATGGAAGGTTGCTTCACTTCTTGCTGTGGTTAATCTTAAGATGAAATAAAGTGGGAGGTTAAATATTCAGATGATCCAACTAACTTTGTATTGCCAGAATGAAATGCTTTATCGCTGAGGTCAATCAGAAGGGGGGTAAGGGGGAGAAGGAAGGGAGGGAGTGAATGAGAGGGGGGAGGCAGGGAGGGAGGCACTGTTCATTTATCACGAGGTCTAGTTCCAATTTACTCCATCAATAATCATTTTCAAACCTTACTGAATTGTAAAGACTAGCCCAAAGATAAACAAAATTAACATCTCTCGGCATGGACTGAACTCTTCCCTAACTTATATCTTCTTAAATGATTTATCTTAATATTTTATATTTAGAAGTCATGGAAGTGTGGAGTGACCACCTCAAGCCATACTTCGAACTGAATGCAAAAATATCAGTTTCAATTTAATTAAAAGGTTTGACTGGAGAAATACATCACTCGTGTCGGGCAGGTTTGGGAGATGTGAGTGAGCTGTCAGCATCATTTCCAGACGTGGTTTAATTTTCCAAGCCTCAAATTGACCAGCTGCTGCGTATACAGTGAGCAACTTGTTATTATAAGTTTTGAGGTTGAAAGTGACAGCTACCAGAGATAACTGGAATTACGACTGGACGATAGAGTTGATTGAATCCAGATATAAAAAAAGGATATATAAGGAGTATTTGTATAGGCTAGATGTAGAGGGAGGATATAGATGAAATATATTAGATATAGAGGAGCGTTAATGAAGAACTACATAATGAAGGAAACTGGAGTGGGCCTATTGGCCCATACTAGGTAGCCAAAACTTATCACACATATATCTATCCAACTTACAGTTGAAGCTTCCAAGTGAGTTTGAGTTAATAATGGTGTTAGGTAACTTATTCCACTCATTCACAACTTTATTTCTAGACCAGTGTTTACCTATTTCTCACTATAACCTAAATTTGTTTAATTAAAAATATTGCTTCTTGTTCGCTCCTGATTTGATAGATTAAGTACTTTTGTTATATCACCTATATTTAACCATGTCTTCCATTTATACACTTCGAACATATCGCCCCTCAATCTACAGTGTATCTCCCAAGAGAACACAATTTCAGGTTTCTTAGTCTGCCTTTACTTTATTTATTAGTCTTTCGTGAGGAAACCTGTCAAAGGCTTTGTTAAAGTCGAGGTAAACAACATCATAATCCTGTCTGTCGCCAATAGATTTGAAAGCAGTTGAAAAGAATGATAATCGATTTGTCAAACAAGAACGCCCACTGGTAAAGCCATATACTGGGGGCCATTAACTAATTTGTATTCTAAGAGACGATTAGAATTGAGTTTGTAACTATTACTTCAGTAACTCTCCCACAATTGATGTTAAACAGTCTGGACGATAGTTAGAGGACAATGATATATCTTCTTTTTTGTAAAATATAAGTAACACATTCACTATCTTCCAAGATTTTGGAGATATTTATTAGATATAAGGAGACAATGTAGACGGACTGTACAGTATATAAATAAATATAAAGAAATAATTTAGACATAAAGGAATAATATAGACGAATTATGAAGACGAGCCACATACAGTCAAGCTACAATAGGAAGATGATTTAGATGGAGGAAACATTTATCGTATAACACTATTATATGGACTTGTGTCGAGGAGATCAACGGAAAATGAAAGACAGAGGAATTTGAAGCTGCCAGAACGACGTTGTCATTGACCTTGACCTCTGACCTTGTTCTCTGACCTATAAATTAAATACAAGAACGTGCCTGAGATAACCCCAAGGATGTCTTCCTGAAAGATAGAAGGGAAATGCCAATAACGTTTCGGAGACTCGGTGTGTTAATTCTCCCTCCGTACACAGTTTGACCTTGACTTATCTCGGAAACGATAGTTTGTTGATAAATATTGTATAAAGACTTGCTTGTGTGTTATAAACTAAGAAATAGTTTGGCAAAAACCGAAAGTTTTTGTTATTTTTAGTTATCAAGAGAAAGAAAAATAATGAAGGAGGAAATTGAAGAATTATTATACAAGAAAATATTAGGTAATTCTCTTTTGCCAAGATGTAAGCACAAAGAAAGTGAGGAAGGGTAATTCTCGCTCTCTCCCTCTTTCTCTCTCTCTGGCTCTTGCTCTCGTTCTCTTTGTATGTATGTATGTATGTATGTATGTATGTATGTATGTATGTATGTTTGTATGTATGATTGTATGTATGTATGTATGTATGTATGTATGTATGTATGTATGTATGTATGTATGTATGTATGTATGTATGTCCCTCTTCTTTCAACACACCCTCACCTCCCCTTGGAAAAACCTCCACTCCCCATTTCTTAATTTCACATATTTTCTCCTAGCCTTTACTTAACATGGTTTAATACCACACACACACACACACACACACTGCTACTACTTTGCTGTCACTCGGAGTCGAGTATGACGATCATCCAGTTATGATACAATGATATGAGTTATTAAGGATGTCACCTAGGTTGGTTAGTTCTGAGGTGACTAAAGAGGCCGATACGGGACCGGTAGGATTGTTCACAGATGTTGCACGTGTGGAGGCTACATCTAGTGCGGGAGGGGCGGCGGCAACGTCTTTCCGGCGCTGGCGCTTGTCTACCTCGGTTTGCAGTCGGGCTAATTCGAAAGTATTGACACCTTCTCGTGTGGTGATCCTCCAAGCGTTTCGGTGTGGAGTCTCCCAGGTGAGGGGGTCGATTTGGCACTTTTTTAGCGTTACGCTTACTATTCGTTAGGTGACTGTAAAGTAGCTGCTTTGGCATACTACTGTCGTCCATGCGGGTAACATGGCCAGTCCAAAGTAGTTGTTGATGGATAATGGTAGCCTCGATGCTCCTATAGTTGGTGTCAGCAAGAATACTGGCATTTGTTCTCATGTCTTCCCAGCGAACCAGGACCATGGGACGTAGACTACGTTGGTGAACGTTTTCAATTGCCTTGAGGTGCCTCCTGAATGTAATCCATGTCTCACTGCCATATAGCAGGGTGGGGAGGACCACTGCTCGATATACGTGCAACTTTTTAGATAATGTCAGCTCCCTACAGCTGAAGATACGGTTTCGGAGTCTGCCAAAGGCTTGGGATGCACATCTGATCCGATGTTGAATCTCTTCATCGATGTCCGCGGTGGTGGACAAGTGGGAGCCGAAATACTGAAAGTGGGTAACATTAGAGAGGGTAGTACCGTTAAGTTGGATGGATACTGGAGGTGTGGCTGAACCAGCGGCTGGCTGACAGAGAATCTGAGTCTTACGCACATTCACCTCACGGCCGAAGTGTGCTCACGCATCTGCATAGGTGTTCAGGATTTCTTGTAGATCGCGTTTAGTGTGAGCGACAAGGGTGAGGTCGTCTGCATACTGCCTGCCTGGAGACGTCTTGTTTAGAAAATATTCTTCATCAGGTACTCTAGGTCCACCCCGTCGGCTAAATTGGCACTAGCATGAGTAAGGAAGGCAGCCAAGAAAATGGAAAAGAGAGTTGGTGCCAATACACACCCTTGTTTAATTCCCGTTTGGATGGGGAAGAACTCAGACTGAGTGCCATTGTGCAGGACACTGCCATTCATACCGTCGTGGAGTTGACTTACAATGGCGATGAATTTTGGTGGGCAGCCGAACCGGCTGAGGGTCCACCAGAGGCTTTCCTGTTGAGCGAGTGAGATTCCTTGGTTTGCTCGATAAAGGCCATGTACAGGTCACGACGCTGTTCCCTGCACTTTTCTTGTATCTGCCGGGAATCAAAGATCATGTCAATGGTGCCTCGTGATGGTCTAAAGCCACATTGGATTCTGGGAGGAAGTTCTCCGCCTCAGGTAGTAGTCTGTTTTGGAGGACTCGGGCGATAATCTTGCCAACTAAGGACAGCAGCGAGATCCTGCGGTAGTTGCCACAGTCTGCCCGGTCTCCCTTGTTCTTATAAATATTGATGAAGGAGGTGTCTTTAAGAGCTTGAGGGATTCTCTCCTTTTCCCATATATTCTACAGGAGAGAGTGGAGACGGCTAGTAAGCAGAGGTCCTCCTTCTTTATACACCTCGGTTGGGATTCCATCAGGCCCCGAGGTTATGTTATTTTTCATCTGTTCGATGGCAGTAGCTACCTTATCCAGGGATGGAGGATAGCTGAGGTGGGTCAGCTTTGGATGCTGATGGACCTGCTGTGTAGTCAGGACATCCACATCGGTGTTTCAGTTGAGCAGCAAATGATGGTGCTCTTTCCAGCGCTGACGGTACCGTCTTCGTCTTTAATTAGGGAGTTACCGTCGGATGAGCTAAGGGGGGAAGTGCAATGAGTGATTGACCATAAAATGTTTTAATGGAACTGAAAACTTCGCGCACCTTGTGATGATGTGCAAGTTTTTGCGTATCACATGCTTTATTTTTAAACCAGTCATTCTTTAGTTCGTGAAGTTCACGCTGGGCCCCGGGCTTTCTTCTTGCAGACAGTATCAGCTTTGTTCCTAAGCTGAGGGTTGTTCTCCCAGTCAGGTAAAACAGCACGTTTATCATCGATGAGTTCATTGATTTCCGAGTCATTTTCATCAAACCCGTCCTGGTGTATTCTTTCGATCTGGCCAAGGGTCTCTGCAGGTTTTTGTTATGACAGTGTCGAGTTACTCCATTCTGCACTGGGATTTGGGTTGTTTGTAGTTCGGTTGTTTATCAGCACATGTTCGAGCTGCTCTCTTAAATCATGTGCTACCACTGGAGCCTCCAGACGGTTTGTGTTGAATCCATTTCTGGAGGCTTGTTGCCTTTTCCGTTTTGGGGCGACGTGAAGTGAGAGCTTGGTTCTCACACACACACACACGCGCACACACCTGGCGCGCGCCTACGCACCAACTCACGCACGCACGCAAACTTTCTATTTTCTATTAATCATAATGATGGATAATATTAATAATTAGTTGAATACAAATAAGAAAATCTTGAAAACTGATTCTTCCTTAGTTACCCAGAACTATGAAATGAGAAAAAAGCCTGATGACTACAAGAAAAATTTAAAAGACATATATCCTGAGCCCTACCCATTGTCCCTGAATTATGAAAACACTAAAATGAAAAACAAAAATAACCAGGAGGAAGAAAACAAGAGGAAAATGCGAAAATTAGTTGGCAAGGTTGTCTGGGAAAGAAGAGGTTCCAATTAGTGTTTTTTCGGTCGTATTTTTGAAGGCGACGTCTGCTGTAAGGAACTTGGCTGACGCAGCTCTGTTCTTCAAGGGCTGTTTGGGAGAGAGAGAAAGAGAGAGAGAGAGAGAGAGAGAGAGAGAGAGAGAGAGAGAGAGACGCGAACTGCCAGGGGTCAAAAGCCACTGACCTAATGGGGTATAGTTGATTCAGTAATAATAATAATAATAATAATAATAATAATAATAATAATAATAATAATAATAATAATAATAATAATAATAATAATAATAATAATAGTAATAATAATAATAATAATAATAATAATAATAATAATAATAAAAATAATAATAATAATAATAATAATAATATTAATAATAATAATAATAATAATAATAATAATAATAATAATAATAATAATAATAATAATAATAATAATAATAATAATAATAATAATAATAATAATAACAATAATAATTATTACAATTAAAACAATAATATTAATAATAATAATGATAATAATAATAATTGTCTTAATAACTATAAATTAACAATGAACCTAGTAATTCACCTTAATAATTGGATAAATTAACGAATTAATGAGGATTAATAAGTGACTTAATAATAACCTTCAATTATAATTGAAGGTTCAATAGCCGCAAACAGAGAGAAGCTCGGGAAGCAACCATGCCCTTGGAATCCCCGCCCACCTGGTACGATGTCCTCCGTAAACTTCCTGACCTCCCGTATGTCTATGGGAAAGGGTCGCGGAAAGGGGACGTGATTGCTGCCCGTATCATCATTGGGTATGACGTTGCTTGGGAGATTGGTATCCCCGCATCCCCTGAGCAACACTCTTGTGCATTATGCAGAAGACCCGACAGCAGCACCCTTATCCACTACCTCCTAAGATGTCCCCACACACAACGCTTCCATGACACCTGCTGGACCACCACTCCACGACCCCCTGACGGAGACACGATGATCCTCCCCATACTAGCCAGATATTATGTAAATATCATTGTTTATGAGTTAAAGGAATACCCTTCCTTCCTTAGGCTTTAGTAGGCACCTTTATAATATTTTTACTGTATATACTTGTCACACTTGCCAGATGCTTCTGATGTTATTGTACAGGGGTACCTAGTGACAGCACTAGGATCCCTCTTCCTCTATCAAGGAATAAACAATTGAAATTGAAAATTGAATTGAAGGTTCAATAAAAGACCTCGTAATTTATCGAATAATTGAAGATTAATAGGAAACCTAATGATTCAATTGTTAAATTTTTCATATATTGTTGTTGTTGTTAGTTGATCTTGCTTATGTTAGTTGTATAGTTGTTGTTGCTGTCAGTTATTATTCTTGTTAGTTGTTATCGTTGTTATTGATGTTGGTGTTATTTGTTGTTGTTAATTGTTTTGTTCTTATTGTTGATCTTGATGTTCAACTCGACATAATATATTTGCCAGGGTCATTAACATTTCCTGAGTACAATATTAATGTACTCAGGGGAAGAAGTCATCGTATTCAAAGGGCTAATTCATCGTACTCAAAGGGTTAAGTCATCATACTCAAAGGGTTAAGTCATCGCGCTCAAAGGGTTATTCATCGTAATCAAAGGGTATGTGATCGTACTCAAAGGGTTAAGTAATCATATTCAAACGGTTGTGGCATCGTAGTCAAATGGTTAAGCCATCGTAATAAAGAGTAAATTCATCTTACTCAGCGGGTTAAATCATTGTATTCAAGGGCTAAAGGCATTGAACCTGGAGTTGATATTATAGTTATGAGTTTAAGTCATTGTAATCAAAGGGTTATCTCATCTTACTCAAGGGATTATGTTACTTTCACAGTAAGATAAACTAGGAGACAGAGATAGAGAGAGAGAGAGAGAGAGAGAGAGAGAGAGAGAGAGAGAGAGAGAGAGAGAGAGAGGGTGAGAATAGAGGCATAGTGTTGACAATGTGTTTGTTGACATGTTTAATATGAAACAGATGGGCCTTGTCTCGGGCTGAGATTGGGCTGCGATTGCTCTCACAGTAGTCTACCGATTCTTGCAGGAGAAACAACATGCTGGTCTAACCCTAGACCCGAAAAACGTGAGTGTGATCGTGAACTGGTAAAGCCTCTAAATAAAAACTCTAAATAACTTTAATAAGTATATTTATGTACTGTAATTTGATCATATTATACAAATTGTCTCCTGATGTATCAACAGTTGTAACATGCGAGTTATATTTAAGATGTTAACAGGCTATGTACTGTATATATTGATTGTAATTTTCATACTATGTGTCCTGAGATAACAGCATTTGTTGTATGTGAATTGTTCTTTAACAGGTTTTGACCGTATTATATGGTACGAGTCAACGTTGAGGGCTTATTTCTCCAGCAACAAACCAATAACGCTCCTATGAGCGTTAACAGATTAGGTTATCGTACTACAAAGTTAAATCAATGTAATACGTAGTTAAGTCATCGTATCCAAGGGATAAATTCATCATATTTAGTTTAAGATATTATGCATACAGAGTTAATTCATTGTAATCAAAACCTTAATTTTGTACTCAAGGGATTAATTCATATAATTCACTGGATTCATTGTACTCAAACAGTTAAAATATACTCACAAGGCATTTTCATTACACTAAACACAGTATCATTATACTTAAGAAATTGAGCACCTTGAATTGATGCCGATACTTACATAGACAAAATTCAAAATACATAGAAGACACAGTGAACATTTGCGTGTATTTGAGATTCAGGTAATATTTTCCGAGAAATATTTTCCTCTGTTTTTTTAATTTTAAATAATGATTCCTGAGGTGATACTCAGTCAAGTAATATTTTCCTAGATAATATTACTGATGTTATTCTTTTTAACACTTTTTTTTAAAGTTGTCTTTTTGGTAGTATTTAATCTTATATTATTCCGTAGAAACGATAACTGCAACCGTAGTTAACAGCAGGTAACAGTTACAATAATTAACAGCAGGTAACAACAACAGTAGTTAACAGCAGGTAACGGTAACCGAGGTAAACAGTAGGTAAAAGCAATCATAGTTAACAGCAAGTAACAGCAACCAAAGTCAACAGCAGGGAACAGCAACCATAGTTAGTAGCAGGTAACAGCAGCAGCAGTTAACAGAATGTAGCAACAACCATAGTTAAAAGCAGGTAAAAAGCAATCATAGTTAAAAGCAGGTAACAGCAAACAAAGTTAAGAGAAGGTAACAGTAACTGTAGTTAACAGTAGTTAACAGCAATCATAGTTAACAGCAGGTAACAACAATCATTGTTATCAGCATTGTGTCTGAAGCTCTGCCTCTTTGTTTGGAGATCACACACAGTGGGTTTGAAGATCAAACACTGTGTTTAGAGATCAAACACTGTGTTTAGAGATCAAACACTGTGTTTAGAGATCACACTCTGTGTTTAGAGATCACACTCTGTGTCTGGATATCAAACACTGAGTCTTGTGATCACACACTGTGTCTAGAGATCACTCATTATGTGTTTGGCGATCACCCACTGTGTCTAAAGATCAAACACTGCATCTACAGATCACACACTGTGTTTAGAGTTTACACTCTATGTCTAGAGATCACTCATTGTGTCTGAAGATCCTCCAGTGTATCTGAAGATTATCCACTGTGTCTGAATATCACACACTGTGTCGGAAATTCAACCTTTGTGTTTGAATATCACCCACTATGTTTGAAGATCACACTGTGTGCCTGAAGATCACACACTGCGTTTGGAGGTAACCCAATGTGTCAGAATATCACTTACTGTGACTGAAGCTCAACCACTGTATCTGGAGATCACACACTGTGTCTAGAAATCACCCACTGTGTATGGAGATCACACAGTGTGTCTGAAGATCGCCCACTGTGTCTAAAGATCATTCACTGAGTGTGGAAATCACACACCCTGTGTCTGAAGATCACCCACTGTGTCTGAAGATCACCCACTGTGTCTGAAGATTACCCACTGTATCTGAAGATCACCCACTGTATCTGAAGATCACCCACTGTGTCTGAAGATCACCCACTGTGTCTGAAGATCACCCACTGTGTCTGAAGATCACCCACTGTATCTGAAGATCACCCACTGTGTCTGAAGATCACCCACTGTATCTGAAGATCACCCACTGTATCTGAAGATCACCCACTGTGTCTGAAGATCATCCACTCAATCTAGAGATCACCCACTGTGTTTGGTGATCAAATACTGGGTCTATAAATCACCAAGTGTGTCTGGAGATCACATACTGTGTCTGGAAATCATACACTGTGTCTGAAGATCACACACTGTGTCTGGAGATTACTCACTATCTCTAGATATCACCCACTGTGTTTGGAGATCACCAACTGTGTCTGAAGATCACCCACTGTGTCTGAAGATCCCACACTGTCTGGAGATCACATACTGTGCCTGGAGATCCCATACTGTGCTTGTAGATCACATACTGCGTTTGGAGATCACAAACTGTGTCTGAAAATCACCCAGTGTGTCTAGAGATCACCCACTGTGTCTAGAGGTCACAAACTTTCTCTAGAGATCACACACCATGTCTGGAAATCACTCAGTGTGTCTGAAGATCACCCACTGTGTCCAGAGATCACACACTCTGTCTGGAAATCACCCGCTTTGGTCTCGAGATCACCTACTGTGTCTGAAGATCACACACTGTGTCTAAAGATCACACATCATGTCTGGAGATCACCCACTGTGTCTAAAGACCACACAGTCTGTTTGAAGATTACCCACTGTGTCCAGACATCACACACTCTGTCTGGTAATCACCCGCTTTGGTCTCGAGATCACACACTGTGTCTGAAGATCACACACTGTGTCTGGAGATCACACACTGTGTCTGAAGATCACACACTGTGTCTGGAGGTCAAACACTGTGTTTAAAGATCACACGCCGTGTCTAGAGATCACATACTATGTCTAAATATCACAAACTGTGTCTGGAGATCACATACTATGTCTAAAGATCACAAACTGTGTCTGGAGATCACCCACTGTGTCTGAAGATCACCTACGGTGTCAGAAAATCACACAGTGTGTCTGAATATCGCCCACTGTGTCTGAAGATCACTCACTGTGTTTGGTGTGTCTAGAGATCACAAACTGTGTCTGGAGATCACAAACCGTGTCTGAAACTCACTCATTGTGCCTGAAGATCACCCACTGTGTCCAGAGATCTCTCACTCTGTCTGGAAATCACCCACATTGGTCTCGAGATCACACACTGTGTCTAGAGATCCTCCACTGCGTCTGAATATCACACACTATGTATTAAAGTCACACACTGCGTCATAGGAACATACACTGTGTCTGGAAGTCACACACTGTATCTGAAAATTACCCACTGTGTCTCAAAGTTACACAGTGTGCCTGAAGATCACACCCTGCGTCTGGAGATCCCACACTGTCAGAGATACACACACACACTGTGTCATACAGTATGTCTGAAGATCACGCAGTGTATATGGAGATCACCCGCTGTGTATAGAAATCACACACGGCGTCTGGAGATCGCTCACTGTGTCTGAAGATCACACACTGAATCTGAAGATCGCTTACTGTGACTAGAGCTCACCCACTGTATCTGAAAATCACCCATTGTGTCTGGAGATTACCCACTGTGTCTTGAGATCACCCACTGTTTCGGAATATCACTTACTGTGTGTGGAGATCACCCACTGTGTCTGTAGATCACCCACAGTACCACAGTACTTAGCGTGGATGACGTGGAAACCAAATGGATAAATTATACCAACACCACCACGGAAGCTCACCACCACTTCTTCCCCGAGAAGTCCGTCAGATCTCACCCAGCTGACTTGCCCTGGATCACACCTCGGATCAAAAGACTAATGCAACAGAGAGACAGAGCCTTTCATCTCAATGACCACATCCGCTACAGGTCACTTCGCAACAGAGTCATCCGCGAAATACGCACTGCAAAGAAGTCCCACTACCCAACCAAATTACAACACCTGAAGCAGACCAACATCAGTCAATGGTATGGTAAGCTTAAGGAACTCTGCGGACTAAACAATATGACACACCCCCTCCCCTTCCTTAGCCATCTCACTAATGTTGACGCAGCTGAGCAAACAAACAACCATTTCGCTACTATATGCCAGACGCTCCCCCGGCTCGACACAACCACTCTCCCTGCTTACCTACCAGCCCCCCTTCCCACTGACTTAGTAGAAGAATTTGACGTAGCAAAACGCCTGGACAAACTAAAATTAAAACGCTCTACCACCCCCATTGACTTACCAATGAAACTATTCAAGGAGTTCTCCCCGGAGCTTGCTAAACCCCTCTGCTCCATCATCAATGCTTCACTCAGTCAAGCCAGATGCCCAGCTGACTGGAAGACCTCTTATGTATCACCAGTGCCCAAGTCAACCAGCCCACAATCCTTAAATCAGCTACGACCTATTGCAATCACCCCCAATACCCAGCCTAATCTGTGAAAGTTTTGTGTTTGACTGGGCTTATGCTGATATTGCAGGAGTCGTAGACCCTCAGCAATTTGGCAACATGAAAACTTCCTCCACCACTC
This sequence comes from Homarus americanus, assembly GCF_018991925.1. Taxonomy (NCBI): domain Eukaryota; kingdom Metazoa; phylum Arthropoda; class Malacostraca; order Decapoda; family Nephropidae; genus Homarus; species Homarus americanus. The sequence continues at coordinate 1,293,391 of NW_024748502.1, forward strand.
ACTGTCTTGTCAGCTTTCTCGATTACATATACCGCCATCTCGAGAAACGAAAAACGTCTGTAGCTGTCGCCTTCATTGATTTCACTAAAGCATTCGACCTAGTCGACCACAATATAATCATAAACAAAGCTATTGACCTCGGGCTTCGGAGAAGTCTCATACCATGGCTTACAGACTTCCTCAGTGACCGACGCCAAGCTGTACGCTTCCGAGGGGCTGTCTCCACCTTTCAGTCACTCACCTGTAGCGTCCCCCAAGGCACCAAGATGGGACCACTCTGCTTCCTTATGCTCATCAATGATGCCCTAAGAGAAACCCCTGCTCGCTGGAAATATGTCGACGACTCCACCATTGGGATCAGCGTCAACAATTCTGCTCCCAACTATACCGCCCTTCAGGATCTATTGAACAGTCTCCAAAACTGGGCCACCAACAACCATGTCACCATCAACCATACCAAGACAATGGTTATGCACATCAACCTCTCCTCCGACATTGTCCCACCTCCTTCCATTACCCTAGGTCCGAACACACTCCAGGTTGTAGATTCCACGAAGCTCCTCGGCGTCACCATAGACAACAAACTAAATTGGAAACCACACGTCAGTGAAGTTGTCAAATCCTCCAGTTTCCGTCTCCACCTCCTCCGCCGACTCAAGTCCCTCGGAGTTCCTGCACCCGAGCTCCTCAGTGTCTACACAACATTCATACTTCCCGGCTCACCTATGCCTCCCCCACCTGGTCTTTCCTCCCTAAATGCCACAGCGACACCTAGAAAAATTAAAAGGGGCGCGCAGATTATTCTCTCCCCTTCCTCACTCCACATATCAAGCGCTCAACACACTGACCCTTTCGACTCTCACTGACCATCACCACGGCCTCATCTGCAAATTTGGTAAGAAGCTTCTACACCATCCCCGACACCAGCCCCTACTACCACCTGAGATCCCCTGTCCGAGAATTGCTGTTCGACACCACAACCGCATCCAGCCCATACGTGCACGAACTGATCGCTTTAAGAACAGCCCAGTCCCAACCATTGTAAAAATTATCAACAACATGTAATAAATCAGTGTATTCACTCCCAGTAAACACTGCTCCCTACACTGTCACTATGTTGAAATGAACTGTGTTACAGGCTGATCCCCATCTAAGTTTACTATATCTGCTTATTTGGCTATTCCACTTATGCTTAACTTATATTATTTGTAATTCATGACATTTACAATGCAACTTTATATTTTCAGCCTTCTGGCTGCCAAGCTCTTTCAATAAACCGTTAATTATTATTATTATTATTATTAGTATCGGAAGATCACACCCTGTGTCTGGGGCACAGTATGTCTAGAGATCACCCACTGCATCTGGATATCACCCACTGTGTCTTGATATCACCCACTGTGTCTAGATATAACCCACTGTGTCTGGAGATCACCCACTGTGTCTTGAGATCACCCACTGTGTCTGGAGGTCCTCCAATGTGTCTGGAGATCACCCACTGTGTCTGGATATCACCCACTGTGTCTTGATATCACCCACTGTGTCTGGAGGTCCTCCAATGTGTCTGGAGATCACCCACTGTGTCTGGAGGTCCTCCAATGTGTCTGGATATCACCCACTGTGTCTTGATATCACCCACTGTGTCTAGATATAACCCACTGTGTCTGGAGATCACCCACTGTGTCCTGGAGATCACCCACTGTGTCTGGGTCCTCCAATGTGTGCTGGAGATCACCCACTGTGTCTGGAGATCACCCACTGTATTTGAAGATCACTCACTGTGTCTGTAGATCACTCCCTCTGTGTGTGGAGATCACCCAACGTGTTAGGAGATCACCCACTGTGTGTGGAGATCACCCACTGCGTCTGGAGATCACCCACTGTGTTTAGAGATTACACATTGGGTCTGGCGGTCATTCACTGTGTCTGAAGGTCATACAATGTCTGAAGATCACTCAATGTGTCTCAAGTTCACACACTATGTCTGAAGATCATACAATGTCTGAAGATCACTCACTGTGTCTGAATATCATACAATGTCTGAAGATCACACACTGGGTCTGAAGATCACTTCCTCTGTCTCAATTTCACACTGTGTCTGAAGATCACGCACGGTGTCTGAAGATCATACAATGTCCGAAGATCACACACTGTGTCTGAAGATCATTCAATGTGTCTCAAGTTCACACTGTGTCTGAAGATCACGCACGGTGTCTGAAGATCATACAATGTCTGAATATCACACACTGTGTCTGAAGATCATACAATGTCTGAATATCACACACACTGTGTTTCAAGATCAACCGTGTATATGCAACCCGTCATCCACCTTTTATATGTGTGTGTGTGTAATAATAATAATAATAATAATAATTAACGGTTTATTGAAAGAGCTTGGCAGCCAGAAGGCTGAAAATATACAGTTATATTGAAGATGAAATGCATTTGCTGGGAGTGAATGCAATGGTTTGAGACAGATTTAGTTTGTTGTCTGGTGACGTGATGGTTGATGTTTGGTGGAAGGAGCATGGGGTGGGACGTCAGCAAGTGAATAACTGAAGTCTGGTGTTTAGTCATATTTGCAGATATTCAGAATGCTGTGTGTGTGTGTGTGTGTGTGTATGAATATGTGTTTGTGTGTGTGCGTGCGTGTGTTCTTCTATATAATAATCAATCTATATAAAGTATATCTATATGTTAAGGATAAATTAATAAAACTCCTTTGAAACATTACTTATATTCATAATACAAAATAATAGTCACCATAAAATCGGTGTGATTATATATATACATGTAAGTATATTTACACTCATGTCTAGTGAAGGAATGTTGAAGTTTATTGAGAAAAAATACAGAAATAACCTGAAAATTCAGAGGTACATTGCACTTTTTTTTAGGTTTGTGTTAAGTATATACAATACATTCAATTACTCTTGTTCATATAATCCACATCAAGTTTTGCATGACTGAAGAATGTCAATATTGATATATTGTGAGTGGGTGGTTGGTGGTGGTGATGGTGACAAGTGGAGGAGAGGAAGAGACGTTTGTGGGTTTATACTTATCTCTCAATTACGAGATTAATTGGTTATGTTACTCTACCGTCGACAAATTTTGGAGAAGGTTCATTTTTTTTAAGTTGATGTAAGTAAAACACGTCAGCAGTAGGTGGTGTTCTCTCAAAGGAAGTTTTTTTCTTGAGAGATGAAGCTTTAGCATTACCAGCAGAAAGACAGGTTTTAGGATATATCGGCTGAGAAAATAATACTAGATAAAAATGTTCAATGTTACTTTTGGGGGGAAATTTTCTTAGATATATATCATTGGGGTTATCCCCTGAAAGAAGGCTGAGACACAACCTGTGAGACATTTTCTTTGGAGTATCCATTTTGGGGGAGAATTTTCGGAAAATAATTCAACATATATATTTTTTATTATTATTATTCTCAGGGAAACATCTACTTGGAGTTACTGTCTGAGATGAAGACTGGAGATTAATCAAAAAGATCTACCGTAAAAAGTTTCCTGAGAAACAGCTTTTGGTATTTTCCAAAGATACGTTTCTTACTCAACATCTCATGGAGACCCCATGGGAGATAATCTTCTGAGACACATCTAAGCGACATCTCAAAGAGACTTCTTAGAGAATCCAAGTCACCAGGTAAATACCTACAATAGACTTCTTTGGAGATAGTTCAGAGAGACATCCTCTTGCAACCACTAAGATATTCCTCCTCAAGACTACCCCCCCAGATCAACTCCTTTGAGAGACTCCTGAAGACCTGTAAAACTTGTTTTATGACCACCGCTTGAACCTTCTTATGGTCTTGTTTTCCTGGGTCTGTGAAACTGGGGTCAGAGGCGGAAGATAAAGAAGAGAGAAGAGGCCTAGCTACTGTAGAACAATCTGGACAACCACGATTTAAGTCTTGGTTACCTGTGTGTGTGTGTGTGTGTGTGTGACTTACTGGTTATAAAGAGAAGTTATTTATACACTATATACAACCTGACTAAATTACCAAAATATATCCAAAAGTGGGTAATTTTTTTCTTCAAGGTTTTGCTGTCAGCTTCAGCGATTCTGAATACCAAGTGATCATTACAACTTGTCGTGCGTTGAACAGCAAATCTCGTATTCACATGCAATCAATATTTTTTATTCCCTCTATATTAGGACATCATGTAAATAAATCAGCTACATACGTTTGTCTGTACATGGAAACCTCAGTCACAGGCTTCACAGTTAACATTCACCTACACTTCATTCCACTTGTGAAATGTACATAAACTAATATATATAACTGGAATGACAGAAAACATGCAGTGGGGTTCCCTTCTTGTACTAAAAAACAGTTCCATTTGAGGGACAGAAAATGGAATGCATGTACAGTGATTTCACCTTAACTGCTGTGGTTTTGCTACAGGGGCGTCCTTATTGAGCAATTCTTGGTGCTTCCCATGTTCTGTGAGATCACGTTAGAGGAGAAACTCAACCAAACAGCTAAAAGTCGTAATTTTTACTATTTGTATTCATAAGACAGGAACCAAACAAATCTAATTTAACATGGCCTCTAGTACCTTAATATCGCTAAGTTTAGGTTAGGTTAGCTTAGCTTTATTTTGGGTTGGGTTAGGTTAGGTTACGTTAGGTTAGGCTAGCTTCATATTGGGTTAAGTAAAGTTATGTTGGTTTGGTTAGGTAATATTAGAGCTAGAGTAAATTAGCTAGAGATTCTATGAAGTGTAGGTTAACTTAAGTTAGATTAAATTGGGTTAAGTTAGATTTAGTTGGCCCAAATCGTATGAAAAAAATATAGTTTAATGATTCTGTGTCGGCATCATACGTTTGGCAGCTTATCGAACCCTTAGCTTCCAGTGATGTCTTCATTAGTTTACTATACTGTTATCCTTTATCTAATAATAATAATATTATTATTAATGATAATAATAATAATAATAATAATAATAATAATAATAATAATAATAATATTATTAATGATAATAATAATAATAATAATAATAATAATAATAATAATAATAATAATAATAATAATAATAATAATAATAATAATAATAATAATAATAATAATAATATGCTGTAATTGACTCAACACAGTACCCCCACAAGAATCCGAGATGACATAATTCAATCGACCGAAATAATGTTGAAAACAATAAAAATCTGATAAATCATACTTTATAAACCTCCATCTAATAATTAACTAGACATTTTTAACATCACTTTACAGTAAAAACGGGTAAAATTTGGTCTTGGTTAAAGTCGCAGATATAAAATCAATAACTTTGTTTATCATGGAAAAGAAAATCAGTCGTCCGCTATGAGGTGGCAAGAGAAAATAAACATTGACTCGGCGCGTCAGTCAAATGGATCCTCAAACACTCACTCCTGAGACACTTCCGGGTTTCATATTATATCATTGCATTAACTAATCACACTTAAAAATATAACTTTATAAATAAAATAATTCTGATAATTTGCTGATGTGAGCTGCATCTAGTACTTGTGATGCTCATACCTTTACGTTAGGTAACAGTGAACATTATTACACTTATTATTGCTTTGTTTTCATTTGTTAAA